>NW_026732484.1:0-75000 GCF_028476545.2 Physella acuta
ACTTTAATATACTCTTCTACCTTTAGAATTCATTCAGTTCATGACTGTTACTTTTTGGTAATCAACATCCTTTCACCTAAAGCGATTTGAATTGAACTATATCGTCTTTCCAATATTTAAATTTTAACAGTATATTGAAGCAAGAAAACTAAAAATTCTAGTTGTCTTGATATCTGTGTTTTTATTGGATTTGAACACATTTTCAACTATAATTTCATTGTTTCGATCTAGACATGTTCTTAATCTGTATTCAATTTCCTTGCAGAAACCTACACACAATATTGAATTTCAAAAATGTGTTTATATGGACTTACAAATAATCTTTAATGATAATAATTTTGTTGGTTGAGACCTATTCACAATTTTTAAACTGGGAACTTAACATAATGTTAAACTATGATAAACAGGCTTGGTAGGACCGCACGCAATGTTAAACACAATATAAACTTGAACCTACGGTATGATGCTGAACTTTTTTTGAAAATCTATATATATATATATAATTCTCTTCTGGGAGACGCTAGAAAAACAAGCTGTAAGCGCACCTAGCAGTCCCCCTCTCTTCCTCTCTAGGCATATCTCTATTACCCCCCTCCCCCATACCCACATGGTCTGGTGAGCTGTGGTTCACGCTGTTTACAAGCGTAGATACGGGTTTAGTGACGGCTATTAGGGGCAGATAATTTAGTTTGAAACGATTTTAAACTTAGAGGAGGTAACTAAGAGGAGGCTGCTTTCACGTGGAGGGGGGGGGGAAAGAGGGTTTTAGTGTTTTAAAGCAAATATATTTTCAGTGGCAGCATTAGTACTGTCGAATACACAAATTATGAATTACTGAAAAGTAGAAAAAACAACAACTAAATAGCGGCGTATGATACGCCGCGGGTCGGCTCGTATCTCATAATACTCATATCTACACACGCAATTTATTTTCACGCACATCAAGGAGAAGTGTCTGCTACATTTTTACTGACAAGTATTTTTATTTATCTCATCTTCTTATCCGTTTGTTCATATAGTAGCCAAGATTTGTTCTCACTTTATCTCTTTTTTTTTCTCAGACATGAAATTAACAATGTCAGTTTATCCTGCCACGTTCGCTTTAGTATTACATCCAGAGTTTCTTCCAGGCATCTCTAAATTTATTTATATAGAAAATATACACTTTTAACAGTGTCCGCCCCCCCCCGGAAATTTTAGTCCGTCCCCCCCCTTCCGAAAATTTCTAGAGCCCCCCCCTCCCCTCCTCCTCCCCCCCCCCCCCCCCCTTTGAGAAAAAAGTCTGGAAGAAACACTGATTACATCGGCAATGAGGACTGATACAGATTTATACAAGTTGTACATCTTCTGACATGTACTTTCATCCATTGAAGATGGTTTACTTATATATATATATATATATATATATATATATATATATATATATATATATATATATATATATATATATATATATATATATATATATATATATATATATATATATATATATATAATACAAAACGTCTAATTTCAATTTTATTTTCAAACCCGAAAAAAGTAAATGTGTAATTAAATGGTGATTTAATGTTTTGTGGAGAAAAGAAGAAAAAAAATGTAAAAAAAAAGTAAAAGAGCTGAAATAATTTTTGGGATCAAAGAATAATAAAATTATAAATATTGTAAGCAAAAAGGAATGATATTGAAAAGTAAAATGTGACACAATACATCATATATTCTTTCCTTTCAAACAACTATATCCATAATAGTCTTATTACGTTTCTTTTTTGTAAAATCATTCCCCGCCCAGGTTTGCTGTGGCTGTTTATTTTTTAAACAAATTTTCCGTCCCCCAGTTCTGATTCGACTTACGAAAACTAATTAGTATTTAGATCTGTAATCCATCCACAATATTTATATTATAGGCCTATTTATATTGCCACCAGTAGGAAAGTAATGAACGAAAAGGTTTTAAAATGATTAGTCTTTTCTTTGCATAGCAGAATAAACGAGTGAAGATGAGTCAAGTCAACCTTTTGCCTGCACTTTTCTGCCTGGCATTTGTAACTGGTGAGTTGACCTTTGACATTTGTTGTGCACTTTTCTTGTTCTATATCTCCTGATGTTTGCCCACATTTGTTGTTCACTTGTAAGATTTGAATGATTAACCGCCAAAGTTTCTTCCAGGCATCTCTTCGGGGGGGGGGGGGGGGGGGGCTTAGCCTAAAGCAATTTGAACTATATCGTCTTTCCAATCTTTAAATTTTAACAGTAGGCCCTATATTGAAGCAAGAAAACTAAAAATTCTAAATGTCTTGATTTCTGTGCTTAGCCCCCCCCCCCCCCACGAAAAAAAGTCTACCCCCCCCCCCCCCCCCCCCGAACGAAATTGAATTTTTATAGAAAATATATACTTTTAACAGTGTCCGCCCCCCCCTTAAAATTTTAGTCCGCCCCCCCCCCCCGAAAAATTTCAAGTGCTTCCCCCCCCCTCCCGTCCCGGAGAAAAAAGTCTGGAAGAAACACTGTTAAAGCAAATCTTGTTATTGATGAAACCCCATATCTTATTATCCACATACATTGCTAGGAGACGATCATATACAACTGATTGTATTAGGCCGAGAATTTTTCAACTGGAGACTGGAAGATCGTCCAGAATTTGCTTCGGTCATCGGTCATTACAGGAACAGCGACAGATTAGAACGTTTTGACCTGAATTTTATGAAAACAAGGATGGTATGTTTTGTTTGATAATTAAAATAGCCTAAACTACAGTAATCCCCGATATACGAGATATTTGAAATAAGAGTTGTCGAGTGAGCTAAAATTTCTTTCGTTGAAAAAAAAACCCGAACAAGTTGCAGCTGAATAAGTATCTGGGCTATTTAATGACATTTACCTAACTCATTGCCGAGACATTGTAAACGAGTGGGGAAAAAACAAATACACCGGACAGGTTTATTTTAACGGCCTGCACGGAGTTGTGAGGCGAAATAGCAAAGATCAGCGAAGAGAAAAGTAGTGATAAACTTAAATGAAAGTAACACAAAGTTTATATAGGAATATTTCGGTTCAACTCAGTGGCGGAACAAGCTCGTATATATATATATATATATATATATATATATATATATATATATATATATATATATATATATATATATATATATATATATATATATATATGTATATATATATATATATGTATGTATATATATATATATATATATATATATATATATATATATATATATATATATATATATATATATATATATATATATATATATATATATATATATATAAAGCAAAGTGGTCAGGTGCCCGATAGGGCACTTCCCGGCGCCGCAGGCGCGTCAAATTTGGCACGATGGTGCCTTAGGGCGATAGAACACGAGGGCCGGTGACGGTTGGCCGAAAAGTTTAAGCGGAGGGGGTCAAAACTGACCTCGACTGACCGGCGCCTTATATGGGCTATATTACGAAAAAAAATTTCCTCCGACGACCCCCCCTTGAAATTTTGTGAGGTGGTAGGAGAAAGCCTTGGGGTGTCACAAAAAACTCGCCATGTCCGGGAAAATTCGTTAAATGGGTCAAAACTGACCAGTCGTATTTCCCTATATAATCTTTGTATTTTATGGGAAAAACATAGGGTGATTTCAAAACGAATTTTAGGGCACTTACGGTCTTTACATCTGGCTAATTTTTTGCATGCTCTTAGGTAAATGGCTTGACCTTTAGGGAAACCTGTCGGTTTGACTCTCAGCCCACGACGAGGGCTAAAACGTGACCGCGAGTGAAATTCTCTTTATATGAGCTCTATTACGAAAAAAAATTTTCCTCCGACGACCCCCCTTGAAATTTTGTGAGGTGGTAGGAGAACGCCCTGGGGTGTCACAAAAAACTCGCCACGTCCGGGAAAATTCGATAAATGGGTCAAAACTGACCAGTCGTATTTCCCTATATAATCTTTGTATTTTATGGGAAAAACAGAGGGTGATTTCAAAACGGATTTTAGGGCCTTTACGGTCTTTACATCTGACTAATTTTTTGCATGCTCTTAGGTAAATGGCTTGGCCTTTAGGGAAAACTGTCGGTTCGACTCAAAGCCCTCGACGAGGGCTAAAAAGTGACCGCGAGTGAAATTCTCTTTATATGAGCTCTATTACGAAAAATATTTTCCGACGACGACCCCCCTTGAAATTTTGTGAGGTGGTAGGAGAACGCCCTGGGGTGTCACAAAAAACTCGCCATGTCCGGGAAAAATTCGTTAAATGGGTCAAAACTGACCAGTCGTATTTCCCTATATAATCTTTGTATTTTATGGGAAAAACAGAGGGTGATTTCAAAACGAATTTTAGGGCCTTTACGGTCTTTACATCTGGCTAATGTTTCGCATGCTCTTAGGTAAATGGCTTGACCTTTAGGGAAAACTGTCGGTTTGACTCTCAGCCCACGACGAGGGCTAAAAAGTGACCGCGAGTGAAATTCTCTTTATATGAGCTCTATTACGAAAAAAAATTTCCTCCGACGACCCCCTTGAAATTTTGTGAGGTGGTAGGAGAACGCCTCGGGGTGTCATAAAAAAATCGCCATGTCCGGGAAAATTCGTTAAATGGGTCAAAACTGACCAGTCGTATTTCCCTATATAATCTTTGTATTTTATGGGAAAAAACAGAGGGTGATTTCAAAACGGATTTTAGGGCCTTTACGGTCTTTACATCTGACTAATGTTTTGCATGCTCTTAGGTAAATGGCTTGGCCTTTACGGAAAAACTGTCGGTTTGACTCACAGCCCTCGACGAGGGCTAAAAAGTGACCGCGAGTGAAATTCTCTTTATATGAGCTCTATTACGAAAAAAAAATTTCCTCCGACGATCCCCCTTGAAATTTTGTGAGGTGGTAGGAGAACGCCTCGGGGTGTCACAAAAAAACTCGCCATGTCCGGGAAAATTCGTTAAATGGGTCAAAACTGACCAGTCGTATTTCCCTATATAATCTTTGTATTTTATGGGAAAAACAGTGTAATTTCAACACAATTTTTAGGTTACTTAACCTCTGTACATCATGCTAATGTTTTTGCATACATTTCTATAGATGACTAGGCCGTATGAAAAAACTGTTGGGCACACTCAAAGCCCTCGACGAGGGCTAAAAGATGACCGCTAGTGACATTCTTCTTATATGAGATGTATATAAATAAATTGACGAACGATCCACTTAATATTATTTGAGGTCGTATAGACCGACCCTGGAGGGTAACAAAAAAACTTTATTCCAGTCGGGAAAAGCCATTGTAGTCGTTAAATATGTTCATATATTGTATTTTCTACTATAAGCATTGCATCTGTTTGTTAAAAAACAAGTTAATTAAAAAAGTCTAGTGACATTTATGCGCAATTTCCTTATGTTATCTAAAAATAGCTCTGACGTATATTGCTGGGGTGCGTTCAAGCTAGAAGAACGATCGGTTTGTAGGTGTTTATGTAATTTTAAAATTTGTGACCGAACGAGAGGATATTTTTGAAAACTTTCTTCGGCAATATTGTTCTAAATTATGGGCAGGAATCGATTGGTACATGTTTCAAGTCGCTAAGTGGTCTGGTTGCCGAGATATGGGCCAAAAACTGCATTTTTAAAAAGTTTTTTTGGCTTTTCCGGGAAATCCATGAAAGAAACCCGGAATTTTTATGGCCTATGCTCATTCTCGTAACTTGCTTAACATAATTGCTTTTGGAACTAGTCATCGATATTGCTTCGTTGAGGAGGAGATACGACTTAAAGCCCGGACACACATTCATCCATACATTCATTCATCCATCCATTCCCAGAAATGACGAGTTAATAAACGCAATTCTCCAGAATGGAAATTGCGCTAAAAAGTCTAGTGACATTTATGCACAATTTCCTTATGTTATCTAAAAATAGCTCTGACGTATAATGCTAGAGTGCGTTCAAGCTAGAAGAACGATCGGTTTGTAGGTGTTTATGTAATTTTAAAATTTGTGCCCGAACGAGAGGATATTTTTGAAAACTTTCTTCGGCAATATTGTTCTAAATTATGGCAGGAATCGATTGGTACATGTTTCAAGTCGCTAAGTGATCTGGTTGCCGAGATATGGGCAAAAAACTGCATTTTTTCGAGGTTTTTTGGCTTTTCCGGGAAATACATGAAAGGAACCCGGAATTTTTATGGCCTATGCTCATCATCGTAACTTGCTTAACATAATTGCTTTTGGAACTAGTCATCGATATTGCTTCGTTGAGGAGGAGATACGACTTAAAGCTGCGGACACACATCCATCCATCCATCCATTCATTCATACATCCAGAAATGACGGGTTAATAAACGCAATTCTCCAGAATGGAAATTGCGCTAAAAAGTAAACAAGGACAGACGTCAATTCGGGCCATTTTCAAGGGAGGTAACCTTTTTAAATAATTATTTTTCAATTAATTGTATACTATTTTAAACAGAAACAGAAAATGACCAAGTATAGCATTTGTTTTAGTAAAACATTAATTTCTTAATTAAGCTACATATCATAATTAAATAAAAAAAAATAATTTTAAAAGTTAACGTAATATAAATTATGAGATATACTGATCGTGGTACCTCTGTAGTTCTAATTTTATTTTAGTCATAAATTGCGTACTTTCAGTTATTTTCTCTGACAGCGGATCGTAAACAACATACAACAACATCTTCTCTCAAATTAGCATTACTGTTTAAATTTAACACTCCACACCTCATCAATCAATAAATAATTAGTATTCAAATTATCAAATGTTTTTGACAACCTAAGCGAAGCTAGGCAGTATGCCTAGTATATATATATATATATATATATATATATATATATATATATATATATATATATATATATATATATATATATATATATATATATATATATATATATATATATATATATATATATATATATATATATATATATATATTCATTTACGCAATAGCGCGTGTTAGCTACTGTAGAACATCACTACTGTAGTAGATCAGTTTGTTTTTCCACAAAACCACTATCAAGGTGCCAGTGGCGGAGCTATAAAAGGCTTAGTTGTTGGGGTGCTATTTTGTACACACTACCACAAACACGCCCCGGTTTACGCTGATGGTGAAAGAAACACCCCTCGGCGACGGCCTTGGTGTCAGAGGCGCCACGTGGCTCTTGGGACACGGCCACCGGTTGAGGCCCCTAATACAGCGAGACTGGTGATTCAAGTAGTATCAGGGGCGCAGCGAGGGGGGGGGGGGGAGGGGGGGACCGCACCGGTTGACACCATTTAGGGGGTGACACTAAGGCAAAAAAATAGCAAAATATATACAGAAAAATGATAATTCCACTAACATAAGTTGCTAATTAGAGTGTTAAATAGTCTTTTAAAAGCAAATTTGACAAATCCCCGACAAGAGTGGAAGGGGGAAGGGGGGGGGGGGATAGAGAGGGGTGACACCAGGACGTAAACCTGCTAACGATAGAGAAAACATGCTACTTCAAGCTGTCGGACTCATTTGGTATGTGAACAGGGGAAGTAACTTTTTAAGTATAATTTTTAAATACTATTTTTTAAAGAAAAAACAAACATCACAAGGTATAACATTCATTTAAATATATATTTTGTTATAAATTAAGTTATTTATTGTATTGATTTTTTAAAAGTTAATTCCAAAAGTGAATTTAATATAATATTTGGTAATACTTTTAAGGAAGCCTTTGCAATTCTAACAACATAGCGTGTAAGAAGTTTGCGAATGTTCAATTAATGATCGTATGTCGTAAGGTTACTCAAACTGTTCAAGCTTAAGCCTTAAGCACTCCACATAACAGCCAATCACCAATTAATTAATCATTCAATTTCTCAAAAGTATTTTTAAAACTCAAGTGAATCTAGGCAGTATGCCTAGTATATGTATGCGTATGAGTATGCGTATGCGCATGCGTATGCGTGCGCGTGCGTGTGCGCGTACGCGTACGTGTACGTGTACCTGTACATGTATGTATAAAGGTCCTTAAAGGCTAACTATAAATAGAAAATTGCAATGAAAAAAAAATGGGGGTTGAGAGAGTTAAAACGTTTATTAATAAAATATTTGCTTACTAATATAAAACATAGTAGAGTAATATAATTTACTGTAGGAAAAAGCGCGAGGATTTTTAAGCAGACTTGATGCTATAAACGAGGAGAGCTTGTCCAAGAAAGATGCAATGGACTACACAATACTTAAAGACATGCTACAAAGATACATAGAGGGATATCAGTGGCACAAGTAAGACCTTAAGAATGAGAAACGTTTAAAAACAAGTCTAAACAAAATATAAGTAATGGTAAAGGCTACGATGTATGAGTTCCCCGTAAAATAAAAAAGCCTTTACTATGCCGGAGAAGCGCAGGGCCAATTGAATACAAATATTTTGATATACTATTGATTATGCAATGGTCTAGACTCTAGGTCATTTGTTATAGCTTCAAATGAATAAGCTCAGGTTTTTAAATGACTGTTGACATACGCAGCTGGAACTATTTGAACCCAATCAACTGGCTTGAAGGTAATCAGAGAGATCCACACTTTTTTGTGGAGTCTACACCTTTCGACAACCGAGGGGACTTCGAAAATTACATCGCTAGACTTAACAAGATGCCTAGACTTGTAAGTAGTTTCTTTTAATTACATTTTCGAATACAAGCGGGGAAAAATCGAATCAGCTGGCAATTTTTAAGTAAAAATAAATATAAAATACACTGAAAAAAAAATGCAACAAACTTGCTTTCTGAAATAAAAGCTTTGGTCGCCCATGAGGTCTCTTATGTATTTTTTTTTTCTCAGTTTGATGAATATATTCAATTCTTCAATGAGGCTATTCGTACCGGAAGAACTTCACATGCTGTTTCTATCGTACGTAACTAATCAATACTCTGAGTTACAGTAGTAACTGTAGTAACGATTCCAGTAACGATGCTGGTCGCATATTGTTTGTTAAATATTATCACTCTGTTTTTATTGTTAACCCTGGTTGATCTTATGTTATAAATATCATGACAATGTATCTTCACCTAGGACAGGGTACCTGCACAAATCGCCTACATCCTATCATCCAGCATCAATGGGTCCATTTACTTCAGTCCTTTTATAGAGCTACTGGATGGCTTCAATATATCTATCCCTACGGATGTCAGGTGAGAATCGCGAAACTTGATCACGCAAAACACAGTCATGTCTTTCTAGAAACGTGAAACTTGATCACGCAGAACACAGTCATGTCTTTCTAGAAACGCGAAACTTGATCACGCAAAACACAGTCATGTCTTTCTAGAAACGCGAAACTTGATCACGCAGAACACAGTCAAGTCTTTCTAGAAACGCGAAACTTGATCACGCAAAACACAGTCATGTCTTTCTAGAAACGCGAAACTTGATCACGCAGAACACAGTCAAGTCTTTCAGAAACGCGAAACTAGATCACGCAAAACACAGTCATGTCTTTCTAGAAACGCGAAACTTGATCACGCAGAACACAGTCAAGTCTTTCTAGAAACGCGAAACTAGATCACGCAAAACACAGTCAAGTCTTTCTAGAAACGCGAAACTTGATCACGCAAAACACAGTCAAGTCTTTCTAGAAACGTGAAACTTGATCACGCAAAACACAGTCAAGTCTTTCTAGAAACGCGAAACTTGATCACGCAGAACACAGTCAAGTCTTTCTAGAAACGCGAAACTAGATCACGCAAAACACAGTCATGTCTTTCTAGAAACGTGAAACTTGATCACGCAGAACACAGTCAAGTCTTTCTAGAAACGCGAAACTTGATCACGCAAAACACAGTCATGTCTTTCTAGAAACGTGAAACTTGATCACGCAAAACACAGTCATGTCTTTCTGGAAACGCGAAACTTGATCACGCAAAACACAGTCATGTCTTTCTAGAAACGCGAAACTTGATCACGCAAAACACAGTCATGTCTTTCTAGAAACGTGAAACTTGATCACGCAAAACACAGTCATGTCTTTCTAGAAACGCGAAACTAGATGACGCAAAACACAGTCAAGTCTTTCTAGAAACGCGAAACTTGATCACGCAAAACACAGTCATGTCTTTCTAGAAACGCGAAACTTGATCACGCAAAACACAGTCATGTCTTTCTAGAAACGCGAGCAAACAATGTCTGCCTTATTCCTACAATAAGGATTAATAGTATAACCACAGATTCTGTAAGCCTTATACATCATCTAAATAGTATAACCACAGATTCTGTAAGCCTTATACACCATCTAAATAGTAGAACAACAGATTCTGTAAGCCTTATACACCATCTAAATAGTATAACCACAGATTCTGTAAGCCTTATACATCATCTAAATAGTAGAACAACAGATTCTGTAAGCCTTATACACCATCTAAATAGTAGAACAACAGATTCTGTAAGCTTTATACACCATCTAAATAGTATAACCACAGATTCTGTAAGCCTTATACACCATCTAAATAGTAGAATAACAGATTCTGTAAGCCTTATACACCATCTAAATAGTAGAACAACAGATTCTGTAAGCCTTATACACCATCTAAATAGTAGAACAACAGATTCTGTAAGCCTTATACATCATCTAAATAGTAGAACAACAGATTCTGTAAGCCTTATACATCATCTAAATAGTAGAACAACAGATTCTGTAAGCCTTTATACACCATCTAAATAGTAGAACAACAGATTCTGTAAGCCTTATACACCATCTAAATAGTAGAACAACAGATTCTGTAAGCCTTATACATCATCTAAATAGTAGAACAACAGATTCTGTAAGCCTTATACATCATCTAAATAGTAGAACAACAGATTCTGTAAGCCTTTATACACCATCTAAATAGTAGAACAACAGATTCTGTAAGCCTTATACACCATCTAAATAGTAGAACCACAGATTCTGTAAGCCTTATACACCATCTAAATAGTAGAACAACAGATTCTGTAAGCCTTATACACCATCTAAATAGTAGAACAACAGATTCTGTAAGCCTTATACATCATCTAAATAGTAGAACAACAGATTCTGTAAGCCTTATACACCATCTAAATAGTAGAACAACAGATTCTGTAAGCCTTATACACCATCTAAATAGTAGAACAACAGATTCTGTAAGCCTTATACACCATCTAAATACCATTAAAAACAAAAATCTTCTTTTCACATTCATCTGACTCCAATTTCAGTGTACTCTCTTATAAACTGACCACTTCACATTCCTCACTGTACCGACTTATAAAATGATGGTGTATTATTGGAACATACAGATTAGTTGTGACATATATTAATGTGTTCAATTGTATTATATTTAGTAAGGAGTATTGTATTATATGTGCTAGCTCCTATTGTATTACATTTGTTAGGGGTAATGTATTATATGTGATTTGTGTGCTAGGGATGATACTATTTACGTAAAGAATAATTGTTTACTTTTAACTCAATTTAAAAGATTTAATGCAGTTAATAGCAAGAGATGTTCTCTGAAAATATTACTTACTTGTTTTCTGTTAAAATTTTAACGTTTTGGTAGTACTCAACTGTGCCGCAACTAGTGCAGTGGGTTGAAAAGGGTGGGATGGGTTAGTTTTGAGACATGTTAGATAATGTAAAGTGTGGTGGTACAGGCCTATGTAAATGTGATAGGCTATCATTTTTTAAATCTGTGAGTTGTTACTGAGTCTAAGGGAGTTCAAATGGTGCATCGTATTACTACAGCAGTGTTGTCATGCCTCTCATATACAGTTAGATAGGCTCAGTGTTTCTTCCAGACTTTTTTTCTCCGGGAGGGGGGGGGGGTCACTTGAAATTTTCGGGGGGGGGGGGGCGGTAGACTTTCTTCGGGGGAGCGGACTGACACTGTTAAAAGTATATATTTTCTATATAAATTATATAAATTTCATTTCGTTCGGGAGGGGGGGGGGGGCGGTAAAAAAATTTCGGGGAGGCTTTGCCCCCCCCCCCCCCCCCCCGAAGAGATGCCTGGAAGAAACTCTGGATAGGCTGTGACATTACCCAGACAAGAAAATCGTCATACCCTAAAAGTTATAAATAATTGTTTCGACATTTCGACGGTATAACAGTGAGCTAATAAACAATCAAACAAACGTTGTTTGCAGGAATGACATCAAGACCAGAGGCTACCAAGCTGTTCAGGCTCTATTTGCAGCTTATTCGAAACTCAAAGATTACATTGAAAAAGTAAGCTTTTTTTAAAACCCTTTCCACGGCAAAATATTTGGTACTCTGTTCACTTGAAGCTGGGTAGATTACACTTGTACGCTTTATATAATGTGAATCCGATGACTTCTGATTCCCGGCAACTGGGTGGATTACACACCCTACACAACCTCTGACTGACTGGACGCCGGCCTACACAAGCTCTGCACACAAAAAACTACACATCAAAATTAAAAAAAAAAACACGTAATCATTCACCCGCTTTCTCCCTCCCCCCTCCCTCTCTCTCTCACACACACTAACACACACACAATAACACATATATTATAGTGAGAGAGAGACCGCAACCGCTACCATTTTCATTAACAACATGAGACAAGTTGTAAGCAACTATGTCAATTATAGGCCTACATCTTAGCGAAATTTGAGTTGAAGATTCAAATAAACAAAATAAGTTTGGAAAACACTCTTCCACGGCTTTGTCGAATCTCTGAGCAATAAATACAATCAGTGGCGTAGCGAGGGGGTGCGGACGGCGCGGACCGCACCGGGTGACACCATTTAGGGGGGGGGGGGGGGATTCGAAAATTGAAAGTTTATCCCTGGCGCCGGGAAGGGTCGCTACGCCTCTGGGGGTGACACCATTAAGTGCCGCACCGGGTGACACCTGACCTCGCTACGCCACTGAATACAATAATGGAATCGCGATTTCGGATATTTAAGACTAAGCATTTTAAATATGTAATTGAATATAACCAGTTAGTTTATGTTATTGTTTAATTTTAGGTGTACATGAAACACACTCGTCCATTTGGGGAATTGGAACACTAGAGAAAGGCAGAGACTTTTATGTTGCCTGCCTAAAGTGGTATCTATCACTAAACATGAGCCCTGCAGAAATTCATCAGCTCGGGCTCAAGGAAGTGGACCGCGTCACGTGCAGGATGAAAAACGGTATTTCTGGCATCCACATAAATACTCTCCAAACTAAACCTTTCTGGCATCCACATAAATACTCTCCAAACTAAACCTTTCTGGCATCCACATAAATACTCTCCAAACTAAACCTTTCTGGCATCCACATAAATAGGCCTACTCTCCAAACTAAACCTTTCCTAAATTTAAAATGTCGTGCTTATTCCTCAATAATCTGGTATTCTTTGAACGTACTTATAATTCATAGCGAACTTTGTGTATTTAAATGGCCAATGTAAAACTCCATATTAAAATTCTATAGACAAAATATAAGATGATCTTCACTAGCATGTTTCTAAAATTTTCATTTCGTCTTCAATATTTTTGTAGATAATGCAGAAACAAGGATACGATGGATACTCAATTCGAGAATATTTTACTCTACTCAATAAAAAAGACGATATGTTTTTATACAACGAGGTTTGCTACTTAAACTCTATACTCTCTTAACTTCATTAAGTAACCATAAAGCAGGGGCGTATTTACAGAGTACGGTCGCCCCCACATTTAATTGTTTCAAACATTAGCGTTACACTTTCTTTTCTAAAAACACGGCAAGATCTATTGGGTAGTTATGTTGAGGGTCAACTCCATACTTTCAATCATCATATTAAACAAGGACTAAAGATGGATCTGTTGGGTAGTTATGCTTTAACTCCATACTTTCAATCATCATATTAAACAAGACTAGAGATGGGACCTGTTGGGTAGTTATGTTGAGGGTCAACTCCATACTTTCAATCATCATATTAAACAAGACTAGAGATGGGATCTGTTGGGTAGTTATGCTTTAACTCCATACTTTCAATCATCATATTAAACAAGACTAGAGATGGGATCTGTTGGGTAGTTATGTTGAGGGTCAACTCCATACTTTCAATCATCATATTAAACAAGACTAGAGATGGGATCTGTTGGGTAGTTATGCTTTAACTCCATACTTTCAATCATCATATTAAACAAGACGGGAGATGGTTCAGACAAATGTCAGACAATATTGTTTTTATTCTATCACTATTTTCTAGACAGATATATTAGCTGAGTATAAACATATCATCTATCAAGAATCGAGCCAATGCTTGGCAAACTCATCAAAGACCATCCAGCACTGCCTATAAAGTAAGTGTCATTTGACACCATACTTATTATAAAGTAAGTGTCATTTGACGCCATACTAATTATAAAGTAAGTGTCATTTGACGCCATGTACGCTATGTAATGTATACAATACAATTTTTCCAGCCTAAACTTATAAAATTTATTTTATCTATTTGGATTCTAGATCTAGAGATTCTAGATCTAGACTAGATCTAAATCTACGCAAAAACTAGACGTAGAAGCTAAGTCGCTAAGATCTAGATCTAGATTCTAGATTTAGACTCGGGTGATTTTATACAATACAATTTTGCTCGGGCTAAACTTAAAAAAAAAATTCTATTAGGATTCTAGATCTAGATATTCTAGATCTAGATATTCTAGATCTAGATATTCTAGATCATCTAGATATTCTAGATCATCTAGATCTAGAGATTCTAGATCAGTGTTTCTTCCAGACATTTTTCTCCGGGGGGGCACTTGAAATCTTCGGGGGGGGGGGGGGGGGGGGCGGTAAACTTTCTTCGGGGCGGGGGGGGGGGGGGGCGGACACTGTTAAAAGTATATATTTTCTATATAAATTTTATAAATTTCATTTCGTTCGTTCGGGGGGGGGGGGGGGGCGGTAAAAAATTTTCGGGGGAGCTAAGCCCCCCCCCCCCCCCCCCGAAGAGATGCCTGGAAGAAACTCTGTTCTAGATCTAGATCTAGATAATCTAGATCTACGGAAAAACTAGACTTACACAGATGTAGACCCTACCTAGATCTAGAATCTTTCAAATAATACATTTCTATACTAAAGTATTTCAGGCCTTAATTACTTTATTGAAATCTTTGTTTATCTATGCAATTTGCTAATCTCTAATATATGAAGCAAAGTTGTCGGGTGCCCGATAGGGCACTTCCCGGCGCCGCGGGCGCTTCAAATTTGGCAGGATCTTGCCTTGGGGCGACAGAATACGGGGGGCCGGTGCCGGTTGGCCTAAAGGTCTACGAAGAGGGGGTCAAAACAGACCTCGACTAACCGGCGCCTTATATGAGCTATAAATCGAAAAAAATGTGTCCACGTAGGAACCTCTTCATAACTCCTGAGGTCGTAGACCGACCCTCGGGCGAATTAATTAAGCATTCAAATTCTCAATGTTTTTGAAAGCATAAGCGAAGCTGGGCAACATGTCTAGTTATCAATAAATGTGAAACATTATTTCTAGGTAGGCTGGAACAAGGCCTTACAATAACCAGCCACTATTTAGACCTCCCCCCCCCCCCATATTGTCATGAGCTGGAACAAGGCCTTACAATAACCAGCCACTATTTAGACCTCCCCCCCCCCCATATTGTCATGAGCTGGAACAAGGCCTTACAATAACCAGCCACTATTTAGACCCCCCCCCCCCAATATTGTCATGAGCTGGAACAAGGCCTTACAATAATCAGCCACTATTTAGACCTCCCCCCCCCCCCCATATTGTCATGAGCTGGAACAAGGCCTTACAATAACCAGCCACTATTTAGACCCCCCCCCCCCCATATTGTCATGAGCTGGAACAAGGCCTTACAATAACCAGCCACTATTTAGACCTCCCCCCCATATTGTCATGAGCTGGAACAAGGCCTTACAATAACCAGCCACTATTTAGACCTCCCCCCCCCATATTGTCATGAGCTGGAACAAGGCCTTACAATAACCAGCCGCTATTTAGACCCCCCCCCCCCCATATTGTCATGAGCTGGAACAAGGCCTTACAATAACCAGCCACTATTTAGACCCCCCCCCCCCATATTGTCATGAGCTGGAACAAGGCCTTACAATAACCAGCCACTATTTAGACCTCCCCCCCCATATTGTCATGAATTAACCCGTTCATAAAAAAGACGACATTGGTTATATGATGTAGATGAATTTAACATATATCTGCCAGTAAATGAATTGATCTCTTGACTAGAGTGGAGCCAATGCCATCAGACGGGTCTAGAGGCCAGTACATTTCTGGAACATCCGATGGAATTCGTCCTGGCATTTTTTATGCCAATACCTTTAGGAAAGTGTAAGTAGGCCTATAATAAAGTAGTGAAAGTGTAAGTAGGCCTATAATAAAGTAGTGAAAGTGTAAGTAGGCCTATAATAAAGTAGTGAAAGTGTAAGTAGGCCTATAATAAAGTAGTGAAAGTGTAAGTAGGCCTATAATAAAGTAGTGAAAGTGTAAGTAGGCCTATAATAAAGTAGTGAAAGTGTAAGTAGGCCTATAATAAAGTAGTGAAAGTGTAAGTAGGCCTATAATAAAGTAGTGAAAGTGTAAGTAGGCCTATAATAAAGTAGTGTCGAGCTTTTTTTTGTAGTCATAGGGAACCTTCGCTAAATCGCTCGACTTCAATTAAACGACCCAGTTTTTCTAACCATTCATGCACCATCTAAAATTGTAACTATTTTATTTCAGTCCTAAGCATACAAAGGTATCACTGACTTGCTATTTTATTTCAGTCCTAAGCATACAATGGTATCACTAACTTGCTATAATATTTCAGTCCTAAGCATACAAATGTATCCCTAACTTGCTATTATATTTCAGTCCTAATCATACAAAGGTATCACTAACTTGCTATTATATTTCAGTCCTAAGCATACAAAGGTATCACTAACTTGCTATTATATTTCAGTCCTAAGCATACAATGGTATCACTAACTTGCTATAATATTTCAGTCCTAAGCATACAAAGGTATCACTAACTTGCTAATATATTTCAGTCCTAAGCATACAATGGTATCACTAACTTTCTTATATATTTCAGTCCTAAGCATACAAAGGTATCACTAACTTGCTATTATATTTCAGTCCAAAGCATACAATGGTATCACTAACTTGCTATTATATTTCAGTCCTAAGCATACAATGGTATCATTGGCAATGCATGAAGCTAATCCGGGCCATCATTTACAGGTAAGGTATTTAGAGTTATTATGCATGTAGTTCGCGATTCACAAAAATAAAATTAAAATAAATTAACATTCTAAAAAGTTTTGACTTTTCAAGGTGAGCTACGGCGTGACAGCTGATCAACCAGAGTTTATAAAAAACAAAGAACACAGCGAAAAGTTTCGTGTTCCATACGCATTTCCATCATACACAGCTTTCATGGAGGTGAGCCAACCACAGAACCTGTCCAATTTTTTATGACGGATTTGTTATTGCATAGATTGTTGAAGACCTGAAAATGTTTCAGTTTGTTAAAAGGCGACACAAATAAGAAAATCTTACACCATTTTCCAATAGGGCTGGGCGCTGTACGCTGAATCACTTGGAGTAGAAAATAAGCTCTACGAAAAAGATTATGAGCTGTAAGTTCGTTACTTATTAGTACATACATCCGCATATATATATATATATATATATATATATATATATATATATATATATATATATATATATATATATATATATATATATAGGCTTTTATATATATATATATATAAATATATATATAGGCTTTTATATATATATATATATATATATATATATATATATATATATATATATATATATATATATACAGATATACGGACCACTTAATTACCCATCATGCATGATTTTGTTTCTGACATAAACAACTTTACTTGGCAGAATGGGGTATTATGAATCAGAAATATTTCGTGCAGCCCGCCTGGTAGTTGATACTGGACTTCACTACTTCAAGTGAGTTATTTTTGGTAGAATGTCAAAATATTTCTAGACGCTAATGTCCTATAGTTCATTTCGTTCATTTATTTTTTTAGCATAATTTTGTAATGAATAGTGAAGGTCAGGGGTGGGCCACTTGCGCCAGACAACCCTGCGTTGAGATTTGCTTTATGTCCTCGACCGAAAGTTCGTCTCGTATTGTAAATACAGATGCTCTTTGACAGACAAAAACTTGCAGGCAGTGATGAGAATCTCAACAAGCAACGTCACTCCTGATTTTTTAAAACTGTAAAAAACGTGTGATAGGGTGCCCTTGCCTCACTAAACTGAGTCTATAATTAAATGTGCTAGCTGCTAGAAATCTAGATAATGTAACATTAGCACAATAAATAAATTTAATAAAATCACCGCTTCTGTTTAAGTTTTATTTACTGATTTTTATGATACCATTTATAATTTTTTTCTGAAATGTTATGTTAACTAAAGAATACAATCATTTTAAACGGTGCGGCCCTCCGCTCAAATCCGTTAACACAAAGTGGCATTCGAGCCCAAACAATTGCCCACCCTTGATGTAGGTGATTATTATAGATCAGCAAGCAAGCACGCATTTCAGTAGTGTAACGTTGACTTGATGTGAGAGTTTAGATTTGAATCGAGCACAATCAAAGACTTGATGAAAAATTAGCGGTTGCTAGTCGCAGTTTGCCAGTGGTTTCAAATGTGTAGGCCTTTATCTTAAAGTCATTCTCACATTAAAAATGTTTGAAGGAAAAAAGCTTTTATTATATTCACAAACCACAAATTTAAAAAAAAATGTAAAAATAAATCTAATTCAGTGTAATCCCACTAAAGCTATATGATAGTATGACTAAAAATAAAATCCCGGGCGCTGAAAGATGAAAATTGAACTTAGTTCTTACATTTTGTTGTAGAACGCAAACCTATCAATAAACTCCCCATGATTTCTTGAAGGCTTTATTCTCCGTACTCCACCATGACTTCTCTACTGCCCCACTCCACCATGACTTTTCTACTGCCCCACTCCACCATGACCCATCTAATGCCCCACTCCACCATGACTTCTCTACTGCCCCACTCCACCATGACTTCTCTACTGCCCCACTCCACCATGACTTCTCTACTGCCCCACTCCACCATGACTTCTCTACTACCCCACTCCACCATGACTTCTCTACTGCCCCACTCCACCATGACTTCTCTACTGCCCCACTCCACCATGACTTCTCTACTGCCCCACTCCACCCTGACTTCTCTACTGCCCCACTCCACCATGACTTCTCTACTGCCCCACTCCACCATGACTTCTCTACTGCCCCACTCCACCATGACTTCTCTACTGCCCCACTCCACCATGACTCATCTAATGCCCCACACCACCATGACTTCTCTACTGCCCCACTCCACCATGACTTCTCTACTGCCCCACTCCACCATGACTCATCTAATGCCCCACTCCACCATGACTTCTCTACTGCCCCACTCCACCCTGACTTCTCTATCGCCCCACTCCACCATGACTTCTCTACTGCCCCACTCCACCATGACTCATCTAATGCCCCACTCCACCATGACTTCTCTACTGCCCCACTCCACCATGACTTCTCTACTGCCCCACTCCAGCATGACTTCTCTACTGCCCCACTCCACCATGACTTCTCTACTGCCCCACTCCACCATGACTTCTCTACCGCCCCACTCCACCATGACTTCTCTACTGCCCTACTCCACCATGACTTCTCTACTGCCCCACTCCACCATGACTCATCTAATGCCCCACTCCACCATGACTTCTCTACTGCCCCACTCCACCTTGACTTCTCTACTGCCCCACTCCACCATGACCCATCTAATGCCCCACTCCACCATGACTTCTCTACTACCCCACTCCACCATGACTTCTCTACTGCCCCACTCCACCATGACTTCTCTACTGCCCCACTCCACCATGACTTCTCTACTACCCCACTCCACCATGACTTCTCTACTGCCCCACTCCACCATGACTTCTCTACTGCCCCACTCCACCATGACTCATCTAATGCCCCACTCCACCATGACTTCTCTATGCCCCACTCCACCCTGACTTCTCTATCGCCCCACTCCACCATGACTTCTCTACTGCCCCACTTCACCATGACTTCTCTACTGCCCCACTCCACCATGACTCATCTAATGCCCCACTCCACCATGACTTCTCTACTGCCCCACTCCACCATGACTTCTCTACTGCCCCACTCCACCATGACTTCTCTACTGCCCCACTCCACCATGACTTCTCTACTGCCCCACACCACCATGACTTCTCTACTACCCCACTCCACCATGACCTCTCTACTGCCCCACTCCACCATGACTTCTCTACTGCCCCACTCCACCATGACTTCTCTACTGCCCCACTCCACACTGACTTCTCTACTGCCCCACTCCACCATGACTTCTCTACTGCCCCACTCCACCATGACTCATCTAATGCCCCACTCCACCATGACTTCTCTACTGCCCCACTCCACCCTGACTTCTCTATCGCCCCACTCCACCATGACTTCTCTACTGCCCCACTCCACCATGACTCATCTAATGCCCCACTCCACCATGACTTCTCTACTGCCCCACTCCACCCTGACTTCTCTACTGCCCCACTCCACCATGACTCATCTAATGCCCCACTCCACCATGACTTCTCTACTGCCCCACTCAACCATGACTTCTCTACTGCCCTACTCCACCATGACTTCTCTACTGCCCCAATCCACCATGACTTCTCTACTGCCCCACTCCACCCTGACTTCTCTACTGCCCCACTCCACCCTGACTTCTCTATCGCCCCACTCCACCATGACTTCTCTACTGCCCCACTCCACCATGACTCATCTAATGCCCCACTCCACCATGACTTCTCTACTGCCCCACTCCACCATGACTTCTCTACTGCCCCACTCCACCATGACTTCTCTACTGCCCAACTCCACCATGACTTCTCTACTGCCCCACTCCACCATGACTTCTCTACTGCCCCACTCCACCATGACTTCTGTACTGCCCCACTCCACCATGACTTCTCTACTGCCCCACTCCACCATGACTTCTCTATCGCCCCACTCCACCATGAAATCTCTACTGCCCTACTCCACCATGACTTCTCTACTGCCCCCCTCCACCATGACTCATCTAATGCCCCACACCACCATGACTTCTCTACTGCCCCACTCCACCATGACTTCTCTACTGCCCCACTCCACCATGACTTCTCTACTGCCCCACTCCACCATGACTTCTCTACTGCCCCACTCCACCATGACTCATCTAATGCCCCACTCCACCATGACTTCTCTACTGCCCCACTCCACCTTGACTTCTCTACTGCCCCACTCCACCATGACCCATCTAATGCCCCACTCCACCATGACTTCTCTACTACCCCACTCCACCATGACTTCTCTACTGCCCCACTCCACCATGACTTCTCTACTGCCCCACTCCACCATGACTCATCTAATGCCCCACTCCACCATGACTTCTCTACTGCCCCACTCCACCATGACTTCTCTACTGCCCCACTCCAGCATGACTTCTCTACTGCCCCACTCCACCATGACTTCTCTACTGCCCCACTCCACCATGACTTCTCTACCGCCCCACTCCACCATGACTTCTCTACTGCCCTACTCCACCATGACTTCTCTACTGCCCCACTCCACCATGACTCATCTAATGCCCCACTCCACCATGACTTCTCTACTGCCCCACTCCACCTTGACTTCTCTACTGCCCCACTCCACCATGACCCATCTAATGCCCCACTCCACCATGACTTCTCTATTGCCCCACTCCACCAAGACTTCTCTACTGCCCCACTCCACCATGACTTCTCTACTGCCCCACTCCACCATGACTTCTCTACTATCCCACTCCACCATGACTTCTCTATCGCCCCACTCCACCATGACTTCTCTACTGCCCCACTCCACCCTGACTTCTCTACTGCCCCACTCCACCATGACTCATCTAATGCCCCACTCCACCATGACTTCTCTACTGCCCCACTCAACCATGACTTCTCTACTGCCCTACTCCACCATGACTTCTCTACTGCCCCAATCCACCATGACTTCTCTACTGCCCCACTCCACCCTGACTTCTCTACTGCCCCACTCCACCCTGACTTCTCTATCGCCCCACTCCACCATGACTTCTCTACTGCCCCACTCCACCATGACTTCTCTACTGCCCCACTCCACCATGACTTCTCTACTGCCCCACACCACCATGACTTCTCTACTACCCCACTCCACCATGACCTCTCTACTGCCCCACTCCACCATGACTTCTCTACTGCCCCACTCCACCATGACTTCTCTACTGCCCCACTCCACACTGACTTCTCTACTGCCCCACTCCACCATGACTTCTCTACTGCCCCACTCCACCATGACTCATCTAATGCCCCACTCCACCATGACTTCTCTACTGCCCCACTCCACCCTGACTTCTCTATCGCCCCACTCCACCATGACTTCTCTACTGCCCCACTCCACCATGACTCATCTAATGCCCCACTCCACCATGACTTCTCTACTGCCCCACTCCACCCTGACTTCTCTACTGCCCCACTCCACCATGACTCATCTAATGCCCCACTCCACCATGACTTCTCTACTGCCCCACTCAACCATGACTTCTCTACTGCCCTACTCCACCATGACTTCTCTACTGCCCCAATCCACCATGACTTCTCTACTGCCCCACTCCACCCTGACTTCTCTACTGCCCCACTCCACCCTGACTTCTCTATCGCCCCACTCCACCATGACTTCTCTACTGCCCCACTCCACCATGACTTCTCTACTGCCCCACTCCACCATGACTCATCTAATGCCCCACTCCACCATGACTTCTCTACTGCCCCACTCCACCATGACTTCTCTACTGCCCCACTCCAGCATGACTTCTCTACTGCCCCACTCCACCATGACTTCTCTACTGCCCCACTCCACCATGACTTCTCTACCGCCCCACTCCACCATGACTTCTCTACTGCCCTACTCCACCATGACTTCTCTACTGCCCCACTCCACCATGACTCATCTAATGCCCCACTCCACCATGACTTCTCTACTGCCCCACTCCACCTTGACTTCTCTACTGCCCCACTCCACCATGACCCATCTAATGCCCCACTCCACCATGACTTCTCTACTACCCCACTCCACCATGACTTCTCTACTGCCCCACTCCACCATGACTTCTCTACTGCCCCACTCCACCATGACTTCTCTACTACCCCACTCCACCATGACTTCTCTACTGCCCCACTCCACCATGACTTCTCTACTGCCCCACTCCACCATGACTCATCTAATGCCCCACTCCACCATGACTTCTCTACTGCCCCACTCCACCATGACTTCTCTACTGCCCCACTCCACCATGACTTCTCTACTGCCCCACTCCACCCTGACTTCTCTACTGCCCCACTCCACCATGACTTCTCTATGCCCCACTCCACCCTGACTTCTCTATCGCCCCACTCCACCATGACTTCTCTACTGCCCCACTTCACCATGACTTCTCTACTGCCCCACTCCACCATGACTCATCTAATGCCCCACTCCACCATGACTTCTCTACTGCCCCACTCCACCATGACTTCTCTACTGCCCCACTCCACCATGACTTCTCTACTGCCCCACTCCACCATGACTTCTCTACTGCCCCATACCACCATGACTTCTCTACTACCCCACTCCACCATGACCTCTCTACTGCCCCACTCCACCATGACTTCTCTACTGCCCCACTCCACCATGACTTCTCTACTGCCCCACTCCACACTGACTTCTCTACTGCCCCACTCCACCATGACTTCTCTACTGCCCCACTCCACCATGACTCATCTAATGCCCCACTCCACCATGACTTCTCTACTGCCCCACTCCACCCTGACTTCTCTATCGCCCCACTCCACCATGACTTCTCTACTGCCCCACTCCACCATGACTCATCTAATGCCCCACTCCACCATGACTTCTCTACTGCCCCACTCCACCCTGACTTCTCTACTGCCCCACTCCACCATGACTCATCTAATGCCCCACTCCACCATGACTTCTCTACTGCCCCACTCAACCATGACTTCTCTACTGCCCTACTCCACCATGACTTCTCTACTGCCCCAATCCACCATGACTTCTCTACTGCCCCACTCCACCCTGACTTCTCTACTGCCCCACTCCACCCTGACTTCTCTATCGCCCCACTCCACCATGACTTCTCTACTGCCCCACTCCACCATGACTCATCTAATGCCCCACTCCACCATGACTTCTCTACTGCCCCACTCCACCATGACTTCTCTACTGCCCCACTCCACCATGACTTCTCTACTGCCCAACTCCACCATGACTTCTCTACTGCCCCACTCCACCATGACTTCTCTACTGCCCCACTCCACCATGACTTCTGTACTGCCCCACTCCACCATGACTTCTCTACTGCCCCACTCCACCATGACTTCTCTATCGCCCCACTCCACCATGAAATCTCTACTGCCCTACTCCACCATGACTTCTCTACTGCCCCCCTCCACCATGACTCATCTAATGCCCCACACCACCATGACTTCTCTACTGCCCCACTCCACCATGACTTCTCTACTGCCCCACTCCACCATGACTTCTCTACTGCCCCACTCCACCCTGACTTCTCTACTGCCCCAATCCACCATGACTCATCTAATGCCCCACTCCACCATGACTTCTCTACTGCCCCACTCCACCATGACTTCTCTATCGCCCCACTCCACCATGACTTCTCTACTGCCCCACTCCACCATGACTTCTCTACTGCCCCACTTCACCATGACTTCTCTACTGCCCCACTCCACCATGACTTCTCTACTGCCCTACTCCACCATGACTTCTCTACTGCCCTACTCCACCATGACTTCTCTACTGCCTTACTCCACCATGACTTCTCTACTGCCCCACTCCACCATGACTTCTCTACTGCCCCACTCCACCATGACTTCTCTACTGCCCCACTCCACCCTGACTTCTCTATCGCCCCACTCCACCATGACTTCTCTACTGCCCCACTCCACCATGACTCATCTAATGCCCCACTCCACCATGACTTCTCTACTGCCCCACTCCACCATGACTTCTCTACTGCCCCACTCCACCATGACTTCTCTACTGCCCCACTCCACCATGACTTCTCTACTGCCCCACTCCACCATGACTTCTCTATCGCCCCAATCCACCATGACTTCTCTACTGCCCTACTCCACCATGACTTCTCTACTGCCCCACTCCACCATGACTCATCTAATGCCCCACTCCACCATGACTCATCTAATGCCCCACTCCACCATGACTTCTCTACTGCCCCACTCCACCATGACTCATCTAATGCCCCACTCCACCATGACTTCTCTACTGCCCCACTCCACCATGACTTCTCTACTGCCCCACTCCACCATGACTTCTCTACTGCCCCACTCCACCATGACTTCTCTACTACCCCACTCCACCATGACTTCTCTACTGCCCTACTCCACCATGACTTCTCTACTGCCTTACTCTACCATGACTTCTCTACTGCCCCACTCCACCATGACTTCTCTACTGCCCCACTCCACCATGACTTCTCTATGCCCCACTCCACCCTGACTTCTCTATCGCCCCACTCCACCATGACTTCTCTACTGCCCCACTTCACCATGACTCATCTAATGCCCCACTCCACCATGACTTCTCTACTGCCCCACTCCACCATGACTTCTCTACTGCCCCACTCCACCATGACTTCTCTACTGCCCCACTCCACCATGACTTCTCTATCGCCCCACTCCACCATGACTTCTCTATCGCCCCACTCCACCATGACTTTTCTACTGCCCTACTCCACCATGACTTCTCTACTGCCCCACTCCACCATGACTCATCTAATGCCCCACACCACCATGACTTCTCTACTGCCCCACTCCACCATGACTTCTCTACTGCCCCACTCCACCATGACTTCTCTACTGCCCCACTCCACCATGACTCATCTAATGCCCCACTCCACCATGACTTCTCTACTGCCCCACTCCACCATGACTTCTCTACTGTCCCACTCCACCATGACTTCTCTACTGCCCCACTCCACCATGACTTCTCTACTACCCCACTCCACCATGACTTCTCTACTGCCCCACTCCACCATGACTTCTCTACTGCCCCACTCCACCATGACTCATCTAATGCCCCACTCCACCATGACTTCTCTGCTGCCCCACTCCACCATGACTTCTCTACTGCCCCACTCCACCCTGACTTCTCTACTGCCCCACTCCACCATGACTTCTCTACTGCCCCACTCCACCATGACTCATCTAATGCCCCACACCACCATGACTTCTCTACTGCCCCACTCCACCATGACTTCTCTACTGCCCCACTCCACCATGACTCATCTAATGCCCCACTCCACCATGACTTCTCTACTGCCCCACTCCACCCTGACTTCTCTATCGCCCCACTCCACCATGACTTCTCTACTGCCCCACTCAACCATGACTCATCTAATGCCCCACTCCACCATGACTTCTCTACTGCCCCACTCCACCCTGACTTCTCTACTGCCCCACTCCACCATGACTCATCTAATGCCCCACTCCACCATGACTTCTCTACTGCCCCACTCAACCATGACTTCTCTACTGCCCTACTCCACCATGACTTCTCTACTGCCTTACTCCACCATGACTTCTCTACTGCCCCAATCCACCATGACTTCTCTACTGCCCCACTCCACCCTGATTTCTCTACTGCCCCACTCCACCCTGACTTCTCTATCGCCCCTCTCCACCATGACTTCTCTACTGCCCCACTCCACCATGACTCATCTAATGCCCCACTCCACCATGACTTCTCTACTGCCCCACTCCACCATGACTTCTCTACTGCCCCACTCCACCATGACTTCTCTACTGCCCCACTCCACCATGACTTCTCTACTGCCCCACTCCACCATGACTTCTCTATCGCCCCACTCCACCATGACTTCTCTACTGCCCTACTCCACCATGACTTCTCTACTGCCCCCCTCCACCATGACTCATCTAATGCCCCACACCACCATGACTTCTCTACTGCCCCACTCCACCATGACTTCTCTACTGCCCCACTCCACCATGACTTCTCTACTGCCCCACTCCACCCTGACTTCTCTACTGCCCCAATCCACCATGACTCATCTAATGCCCCACTCCACCATGACTTCTCTACTGCCCCACTCCACCATGACTTCTCTACTGCCCCACTCCACCATGACTTCTCTACTGCCCCACTCCACCATGACTTCTCTACTGCCCCACACCACCATGACTTCTCTACTACCCCACTCCACCATGACCTCTCTACTGCCCCACTCCACCATGACTTCTCTACTGCCCCACTCCACCATGACTTCTCTACTGCCCCACTCCACACTGACTTCTCTACTGCCCCACTCCACCATGACTTCTCTACTGCCCCACTCCACCATGACTCATCTAATGCCCAACTCCACCATGACTTCTCTACTGCCCCACTCCACCCTGACTTCTCTATCGCCCCACTCCACCATGACTTCTCTACTGCCCCACTCCACCATGACTCATCTAATGCCCCACTCCACCATGACTTCTCTACTGCCCCACTCCACCCTGACTTCTCTACTGCCCCACTCCACCATGACTCATCTAATGCCCCACTCCACCATGACTTCTCTACTGCCCCACTCAACCATGACTTCTCTACTGCCCTACTCCACCATGACTTCTCTACTGCCCCAATCCACCATGACTTCTCTACTGCCCCACTCCACCCTGACTTCTCTACTGCCCCACTCCACCCTGACTTCTCTATCGCCCCACTCCACCATGACTTCTCTACTGCCCCACTCCACCATGACTCATCTAATGCCCCACTCCACCATGACTTCTCTACTGCCCCACTCCACCATGACTTCTCTACTGCCCCACTCCACCATGACTTCTCTACTGCCCAACTCCACCATGACTTCTCTACTGCCCCACTCCACCATGACTTCTCTACTGCCCCACTCCACCATGACTTCTCTACTGCCCCACTCCACCATGACTTCTCTACTGCCCCACTCCACCATGACTTCTCTATCGCCCCACTCCACCATGAGTTCTCTACTGCCCTACTCCACCATGACTTCTCTACTGCCCCCCTCCACCATGACTCATCTAATGCCCCACACCACCATGACTTCTCTACTGCCCCACTCCACCATGACTTCTCTACTGCCCCACTCCACCATGACTTCTCTACTGCCCCACTCCACCCTGACTTCTCTACTGCCCCAATCCACCATGACTCATCTAATGCCCCACTCCACCATGACTTCTCTACTGCCCCACTCCACCATGACTTCTCTATCGCCCCACTCCACCATGACTTCTCTACTGCCCCACTCCACCATGACTTCTCTACTGCCCCACTTCACCATGACTTCTCTACTGCCCCACTCCACCATGACTTCTCTACTGCCCTACTCCACCATGACTTCTCTACTGCCCTACTCCACCATGACTTCTCTACTGCCTTACTCCACCATGACTTCTCTACTGCCCCACTCCACCATGACTTCTCTACTGCCCCACTCCACCATGACTTCTCTAATGCCCCACTCCACCCTGACTTCTCTATCGCCCCACTCCACCATGACTTCTCTACTGCCCCACTCCACCATGACTCATCTAATGCCCCACTCCACCATGACTTCTCTACTGCCCCACTCCACCATGACTTCTCTACTGCCCCACTCCACCATGACTTCTCTACTGCCCCACTCCACCATGACTTCTCTACTGCCCCACTCCACCATGACTTCTCTATCGCCCCAATCCACCATGACTTCTCTACTGCCCTACTCCACCATGACTTCTCTACTGCCCCACTCCACCATGACTCATCTAATGCCCCACTCCACCATGACTTCTCTACTGCCCCACTCCACCATGACTTCTCTACTGCCCCACTCCACCATGACTCATCTAATGCCCCACTCCACCATGACTTCTCTACTGCCCCACTCCACCATGACTTCTCTACTGCCCCACTCCACCATGACTTCTCTACTGCCCCACTCCACCATGACTTCTCTACTACCCCACTCCACCATGACTTCTCTACTGCCCTACTCCACCATGACTTCTCTACTGCCTTACTCTACCATGACTTCTCTACTGCCCCACTCCATCATGACTTCTCTACTGCCCCACTCCACCATGACTTCTCTATGCCCCACTCCACCCTGACTTCTCTATCGCCCCACTCCACCATGACTTCTCTACTGCCCCACTTCACCATGACTCATCTAATGCCCCACTCCACCATGACTTCTCTACTGCCCCACTCCACCATGACTTCTCTACTGCCCCACTCCACCATGACTTCTCTACTGCCCCACTCCACCATGACTTCTCTATCGCCCCACTCCACCATGACTTCTCTATCGCCCCACTCCACCATGACTTCTCTACTGCCCTACTCCACCATGACTTCTCTACTGCCCCACTCCACCATGACTCATCTAATGCCCCACACCACCATGACTTCTCTACTGCCCCACTCCACCATGACTTCTCTACTGCCCCACTCCACCATGACTTCTCTACTGCCCCACTCCACCATGACTCATCTAATGCCCCACTCCACCATGACTTCTCTACTGCCCCACTCCACCATGACTTCTCTACTGCCCCACTCCACCATGACTTCTCTACTGCCCCACTCCACCATGACTTCTCTACTACCCCACTCCACCATGACTTCTCTACTGCCCCACTCCACCATTACTTCTCTACTGCCCCACTCCACCATGACTCATCTAATGCCCCACTCCACCATGACTTCTCTGCTGCCCCACTCCACCATGACTTCTCTACTGCCCCACTCCACCCTGACTTCTCTACTGCCCCACTCCACCATGACTTCTCTACTGCCCCACTCCACCATGACTCATCTAATGCCCCACACCACCATGACTTCTCTACTGCCCCACTCCACCATGACTTCTCTACTGCCCCACTCCACCATGACTCATCTAATGCCCCACTCCACCATGACTTCTCTACTGCCCCACTCCACCCTGACTTCTCTATCGCCCCACTCCACCATGACTTCTCTACTGCCCCACTCAACCATGACTCATCTAATGCCCCACTCCACCATGACTTCTCTACTGCCCCACTCCACCCTGACTTCTCTACTGCCCCACTCCACCATGACTCATCTAATGCCCCACTCCACCATGACTTCTCTACTGCCCCACTCAACCATGACTTCTCTACTGCCCTACTCCACCATGACTTCTCTACTGCCTTACTCCACCATGACTTCTCTACTGCCCCAATCCACCATGACTTCTCTACTGCCCCACTCCACCCTGACTTCTCTACTGCCCCACTCCACCCTGACTTCTCTATCGCCCCTCTCCACCATGACTTCTCTACTGCCCCACTCCACCATGACTCATCTAATGCCCCACTCCACCATGACTTCTCTACTGCCCCACTCCACCATGACTTCTCTACTGCCCCACTCCACCATGACTTCTCTACTGCCCCACTCCACCATGACTTCTCTACTGCCCCACTCCACCATGACTTCTCTATCGCCCCACTCCACCATGACTTCTCTACTGCCCTACTCCACCATGACTTCTCTACTGCCCCCCTCCACCATGACTCATCTAATGCCCCACACCACCATGACTTCTCTACTGCCCCACTCCACCATGACTTCTCTACTGCCCCACTCCACCATGACTTCTCTACTGCCCCACTCCACCCTGACTTCTCTACTGCCCCAATCCACCATGACTCATCTAATGCCCCACTCCACCATGACTTCTCTACTGCCCCACTCCACCATGACTTCTCTATCGCCCCACTCCACCATGACTTCTCTACTGCCCCACTCCACCATGACTTCTCTACTGCCCCACTTCACCATTACTTCTCTACTGCCCCACTCCACCATGACTTCTCTACTGCCCTACTCCACCATGACTTCTCTACTGCCCTACTCCACCATGACTTCTCTACTGCCTTACTCCACCATGACTTCTCTACTGCCCCACTCCACCATGACTTCTCTACTGCCCCACTCCACCATGACTTCTCTACTGCCCCACTCCACCCTGAATTCTCTATCGCCCCACTCCACCATGACTTCTCTACTGCCCCACTCCACCATGACTCATCTAATGCCCCACTCCACCATGACTTCTCTACTGCCCCACTCCACCATGACTTCTCTACTACCCCACTCCACCATGACTTCTCTACTGCCCTACTCCACCATAACTTCTCTACTGCCTTACTCCACCATGACTTCTCTACTGCCCCACTCCACCATGACTTCTCTACTGCCCCACTCCACCATGACTTCTCTACTGCCCCACTCCACCCTGACTTCTCTATCGCCCCACTCCACCATGACTTCTCTACTGCCCCACTCCACCATGACTCATCTAATGCCCCACTCCACCATGACTTCTCTACTGCCCCACTCCACCATGACTTCTCTACTACCCCACTCTACCATGACTTCTCTACTGCCCCACTCCACCATGACTTCTCTACTGCCCCACTCCACCCTGACTTCTCTATCGCCCCACTCCACCATGACTTCTCTACTGCCCCACTCCACCATGACTCATCTAATGCCCCACTCCACCATGACTTCTCTACTGCCCCACTCCACCATGACTTCTCTACTGCCCCACTCCACCATGACTTCTCTACTGCCCCACTCCACCATGACTTCTCTACTGCCCCACTCCACCATGACTTCTCTATCGCCCCACTCCACCATGACTTCTCTACTGCCCTACTCCACCATGACTTCTCTACTGCCCCCCTCCACCATGACTCATCTAATGCCCCACACCACCATGACTTCTCTACTGCCCCACTCCACCATGACTTCTCTACTGCCCCACTCCACCATGACTTCTCTACTGCCCCACTCCACCCTGACTTCTCTATCGCCCCACTCCACCATGACTTCTCTACTGCCCCACTCCACCATGACTTCTCTACTGCCCCACTTCACCATTACTTCTCTACTGCCCCACTCCACCATGACTTCTCTACTGCCCTACTCCACCATGACTTCTCTACTGCCCTACTCCACCATGACTTCTCTACTGCCTTACTCCACCATGACTTCTCTACTGCCCCACTCCACCATGACTTCTCTACTGCCCCACTCCACCATGACTTCTCTACTGCCCCACTCCACCCTGACTTCTCTATCGCCCCACTCCACCATGACTTCTCTACTGCCCCACTCCACCATGACTCATCTAATGCCCCACTCCACCATGACTTCTCTACTGCCCCACTCCACCATGACTTCTCTACTGCCCCACTCCACCATGACTTCTCTACTGCCCCACTCCACCATGACTTCTCTACTGCCCCACTCCACCCTGACTTCTCTATCGCCCCACTCCACCATGACTTCTCTACTGCCCCACTCCACCATGACTCATCTAATGCCCCACTCCACCATGACTTCTCTACTGCCCCACTCCACCATGACTTCTCTACTGCCCCACTCCACCATGACTTCTCTACTGCCCCACTCCACCATGACTTCTCTACTGCCCCACTCCACCATGACTTCTCTACTGCCCCACTCCACCATGACTTCTCTACTGCCCCACTCCACCATGACTCATCTAATGCCCCACTCCACCATGACTTCTCTACTGCCCCACTCCACCATGACTTCTCTACTGCCCTACTCCACCATGACTTCTCTACTGCCCCACTCCACCATGACTCATCTAATGCCCCACTCCACCATGACTTCTCTACTGCCCCACTCCACCATGACTTCTCTACTGCCCCACTCCACCATGACTCATCTAATGCCCCACTCCACCATGACTTCTCTACTGCCCCACTCCACCATGACTTCTCTACTGCCCCACTCCACCATGACTTCTCTACTGCCCCACTCCACCATGACTTCTCTACTGCCCCACTCCACCATGACTTCTCTACTACCCCACTCCACCATGACTTCTCTACTGCCCTACTCCACCATGACTTCTCTACTGCCTTACTCTACCATGACTTCTCTACTGCCCCACTCCACCATGACTTCTCTACTGCCCCACTCCACCATGACTTCTCTATGCCCCACTCCACCCTGACTTCTCTATCGCCCCACTCCACCATGACTTCTCTACTGCCCCACTTCACCATGACTCATCTAATGCCCCACTCCACCATGACTTCTCTACTGCCCCACTCCACCATGACTTCTCTACTGCCCCACTCCACCATGACCTCTACTGCCCCACTCCACCATGACTTCTCTATCGCCCCACTCCACCATGACTTCTCTATCGCCCCACTCCACCATGACTTCTCTACTGCCCCACTCCACCATGACTTCTCTACTGCCCCACTCCACCATGACTCATCTAATGCCCCACACCACCATGACTTCTCTACTGCCCCACTCCACCATGACTTCTCTACTGCCCCACTCCACCATGACTTCTCTACTGCCCCACTCCACCATGACTCATCTAATGCCCCACTCCACCATGACTTCTCTACTGCCCCACTCCACCATGACTTCTCTACTGCCCCACTCCACCATGACTTCTCTACTGCCCCACTCCACCATGACTTCTCTACTACCCCACTCCACCATGACTTCTCTACTGCCCCACTCCACCATGACTTCTCTACTGCCCCACTCAACCATGACTCATCTAATGCCCCACTCCACCATGACTTCTCTACTGCCCCACTTCACCATGACTTCTCTACTGCCCTACTCCACCATGACTTCTCTACTGCCCCACTCCACCATGACTTCTCTACTGCCCCACTCCACCATGACTTCTCTACTGCCCCACTCCACCCTGACTTCTCTACTGCCCCACTCCACCATGACTCATCTAATGCCCCACTCCACCATGACTTCTCTACTACCCCACTCCACCATGACTTCTCTACTGCCCCACTCCACCATGACTTCTCTACTGCCCTACTCCACCATGACTTCTCTACTGCCCTACTCCACCATGACTTCTCTACTGCCCTACTCCACCATGACTTCTCTACTGCCCTACTCCACCATGACTTCTCTACTGCCCTACTCCACCCCTGATGCTGTACTTCATTATATCTTTCAGCTGGACCAGACAAGAGGCAATCGATTATTTTATAAACAACACGGCCGAGTCGCTCGCAGGCATGTAGAATTACATTCATCATCAAATCTAGTTCTATGAATTAGCTTCAAGCACTTTAAAATTCTTTGCACTAGTATGTTGAAATATAAGATACGAAGAAAAGTGAACTGCACTCAGGTGAAACAGGCTTGTCAAATAGAAACTCACTATTTCAGGTGTGGAGGTTGAGGTGGATCGCTACATCACCTGGCCGGGACAGGCAGTTGCGTATAAAATCGGCGAACTCAAGATACGAGCGCTGAGAGAACTTGCAGAAAAACAACTGGGTAATGACTTTTTGGTACTCAACATTTTATCGTTTCTTAAGAACTTTGTTAATTTAACTTTCATTACAGATCATGTCTAGACTAGAATGTAGGAGAAACGGAATGAACCCCCTTTTTACTTTATCGTATGTACGAAAAATAGAAAAAGGATAGTAATCGTGCAAAAAATAAATAAATCAAGATTTTTGCAAATCTCGACGTTTTACACCTCCCTGAGTCGAAAAAACATAGTTTTGCAATCTTGTCCGTATGTCTGTGTGTGTGTATGTGTGTGTGTGTGCCTGTGTGTGTCTGTAAACATGATAACTTAAGTACCGTTACAGCTAGGTTGATGAAATTTCATATATAAGTATTATATCAAAATCGTAGATCCGTATCAACTTTTGAGAAATTTCCGATAACCGGAAGTGGAACTTCCTATAAGTTGAGTACTATTTCAGATAGATAAATGAAATTTTACATGTAAGTAAAAGATCTAATTCTCTGCCTTCTGTGAAATTTTGAGTAATTTCCAATGACCGGAAGTAGTAATTTACGCTATTTCCGATTTCTCAAATTAGTACTTTATAAAGTACTAATAATATTCCGCTCTATTATGCACAATTTTTTTGGCGTTCATTTGGTATGCAATTTTTTTTCTACGATATTTTATTTTATTTTAAAAAGTTTAAGTATTTAAAATGGATTAAAAATCATGTCTATATCCCGAGTCGACATCCGCTGTTGTTTTATATAAGAATATTCGAGAAAGCTTAGGGGAGATCACTCCCGGTTTATTTTAAAAAGCATACTACGGAAACAACGTGTTTATAAGCAAAATAATGATTCTGTGCAACATAATGGCAGCCAAATCTTGTTTACTTTCAGGTGCGTTGTTTGATGTGCGTAACTTTCACATGGTGGTGTTGAAAAATGGTGCAGTTCCGTTACATATATTGGAGTCTCAGGTGAAAGAATGGATCTCAAACGTTGAGAAGGGTCACGATAGTTCTGAGGATTGTGACTGTAGTACCACGGAGCCGGAAGCCGCTTCACGGTGTCGTAGGTCAGCGCCACACAGCGGTGGTCTACCTATACATGCGTTAAGCCTAGCACACGCCATTGTTATCTGTGTGCCTTATTTCTCTTTGATGTATTTACACCTATCAGATTCCCCCCTCCCATTTAGCAGCCCTCATTAAGGTCTAGTATATCCTCTGCTGTAATATAACTCTAGTAGACCCCATCTGTAATATAGATCTAGTAGACCCCAGTTGTAATATAGATCTAGTAGACCCCAGTTGTAATATAGATCTAGTAGACCCCAGTTGTAATATAGATCTAGTAGACCCCCAGTTGTAATATAGATCTAGTAGACCCCCAGTTGTAATATAGACCTAGTAGACCCCAGTTGTAATATAGATCTAGTAGACCCCAGTTGTAATATAGATCTAGTAGACCCCAGTTGTAATATAGATCTAGTAGACCCCAGTTGTAATATAGATCTAGTAGACCCCAGTTGTAATATAGATCTAGTAGACCCCAGTTGTAATATAGATATCTAGTAGACCCCAGTTGTAACATAGATCTAGTAGACCCCAGTTGTAATATAGATCTAGTACCCCCCCCCCCCCAGCTGTAGATCTTGTAGGGGACGTCCATAAATGACGTCTCACTCGGAGGGGGTAGGGGGGTCCGTAATTTTGTGATGGTGTGTGATGAGGGGGAGGGGGGAGGAGTTCAAATGGTGTTACGTCACACTTTAGCATTATAAAAAATGCAATGTTAGAAATAAATTGTAAAAGGAATTGATCAAAATACTCTATATTGACAGAGTTCTGACAAGATTTTGGAAAAATATCAATGTTTTAAGAAAAATTCAACAGCAATTTTGAGGGGGGTTGTAGGCTGAGGTGTGACGTCATTTTAGGGGAGGGGGTCTGGCTTTTTGTGATGACGTGTGATGGAGGGGAGGGGGGGTAAAAATCGTTTAAAAAAGCGTGACGTCATGTATGGATGACCCCTAGTCTCACAGTTAATGACCAGGAATGACATGGACGTGTTTATGAAAAGGCTTTAAATAAATACATTTCACATTTTTACTCAAGTAACTTCATCTTACTTTAAATGTTTGAACAACATACGGTTGTAGCTAAGATACTATAGCAATATGGTTTTCTTAAAGTTTATTGTTTAGTTTAGTTGGTTCAACTACTCAAAGAGTTTCACTGTTGTCGTCTTATATTTGTTACACATGATGCTATTGATGGAATTTTTAAAATAAAAGTAATACATTAAAATATGAACTAAATACAGTTGTTGATTCAAACATAAGCTTAAATCTAACACAGTCTTAAATATTCCTGCATCTCTATTAACATGTGTGGCTACACAGAGGGAAACATCACAAACCTCCACTGTCTTGTGGCTACACAGAGGGAAACATCACAAACCTCCACTGTCTTGTGGCTACACAGAGGGAAACATCACAAACCTCCACTGTCTTGTGGCTACACAGAGGGAAACATCACAAACCTCCACTGTCTTGTGGCTACACAGAGGGAAACATCACAAACCTCCACTGTCTTGTGGCTACACAGAGGGAAACATCACAAACCTCCACTGTCTTGTGGCTACACAGAGGGAAACATCACAAACCTCCACTGTCTTGTGGCTACACAGAGGGAAACACAAACTTCCACTGTCTTGTGGCTACACAGAGGGAAACATCACAAACTTCCACTGTCTTGTGGCTACACAGAGGGAAACATCACAAACTTCCACTGTCTTGTGGCTACACAGAGGGAAACATCACAAACCTCCACTGTCTTGTGGCTACACAGAGGGAAACATCACAAACCTCCACTGTCTTGTGGCTACACAGAGGGAAACATCACAAACCTCCACTGTCTTGTGGCTACACAGAGGGAAACATCACAAACCTCCACTGTCTTGTGGCTACACAGAGGGAAACATCACAAACCTCCACTGTCTTGTGGCTACACAGAGGGAAACATCACAAACTTCCACTGTCTTGTGGCTACACAGAGGGAAACATCACAAACTTCCACTGTCTTGTGGCTACACAGAGGGAAACATCACAAACTTCCACTGTCTTGTGGCTACACAGAGGAAAACATCACAAACCTCCACTGTTAACCCCCACACTTTTGTGTTATTACACTGTAGGACATAGGCCTACTAACCCTACTTCATAGATTTAACTGAAACAGAATCGACTCGACAAAAATAACTAGTTGTTATTGCAATAAAAAAAATATAAGGCCATAAAGCTTTCATACAATTTTATTTCAACTGGAAATTATTTTCTGCTTAACTCCCCTCCCCCAACTATTATATTTTCAGCTTTAGAAAACGTGAAATATACTTAATGGTAAAAACACAATCATGAGTTGGGTTTTAATCTCATTAAGTGCTGGCACGATAATGAGTTTGTCTCATTAAGTGCTGGCATAAATGAAGAGCAGGGTGCTAGCAGCACCTGTCCCTCCCACCAGATCTTGTGGACGCCTGTCTTTAACATAGTTGGCAGCAGCCTCAGCGTGGCTGGCGTCCAGTGGTGCCATAGCCGCGTGACAGAACACTTGCCAGCCCTGCAGATAGAAGAAACTGTCATAGCTAGAGATCTACAATCACATTGTCAGGAACATTTGATCAGACTTGACCGAACCATGAGGTTTGATTCAATGGTCAAATTCAATGGTCAAATGATCAGACTTGACTAAACCATGAGATTTGATTCAATGGTCAAATGATCAGACTTGACCAAACCATGAGATTTGATTCAATGGTCAAATGATCAGACTTGACCAAACCATGAGATTTGATTCAATGGTCAAATGATCAGACTTGACTAAACCATGAGATTTGATTCAATGGTCAAATGATCAGACTTGACCAAACCATGAGATTTGATTCAATGGTCAAATGATCAGACTTGACTAAACCATGAGATTTGATTCAATGGTCAAATGATCAGACTTGACCAAACCATGAGATTTGATTCAATGGTCAAATGATCAGACTTGACCAAACCCATGAGATTTGATTCAATGGTCAAATGATCAGACTTGACCAAACCATGAGATTTGATTCAATGGTCAAATGATCAGACTTGACCAAACCCATGAGATTTGATTCAATGGTCAAATGATCAGACTTGACCAAACCCATGAGATTTGATTCAATGGTCAAATGATCAGACTTGACCAAACCATGAGATTCGATTCAATGGTCAAATGATCAGACTTGACTAAACCATGAGATTTGATTCAATGGTCAAATGATCAGACTTGACTAAACTCATGAGTTTCCCCACACATGCTATAAACGGGTGTGCTAAATGTTATAAATACAGCGAATAGTTTTATTAAAATATGTTACTTACAATCCCAAGGGGTCGAGAGAGATCAGCTGTCTTTTCTGCTATGGAATAAGATGGGTTCGAACTTGGATTTATTGCAGACTCACATGTATGTTGAATACTTCCAGCCCATTCCTTAACAAAATATTTTGACCAATAATTTTCTTTTAAATCAACAAGGAGCTGTCAGTTTTAAATCATCAAAAGAAACATAAAAAGTGCTAGACAAAGTGCTAGACAAAGTGCTAGACAAAGTGCTAGACAAAGTGCTAGACATGTCCAAGTGTCCAACGAACCTGATCCATCCAGTACTTGGACACAGACGTGATGGGGATGACCTGGATGCCCACCAGACAACCATGACGCTGGGGGAAGATGTTCGGATCACACGGCCAATTCAGAGTGTACGCGTAGAAGTCTGGTTCTGTTATCATCCCAACCACACCAAAGTTTTGGAGAATTGGAGGAAACTGGTTCCGATTATGAGAGCGCACCTGAAAGGTTCGAACCAGTTAGATAGGTACATTGGCAAGTTTATGTTGGATTGACAAGTTAGTGCTGCTGAATATGTTGGCAAGTTTGTTGGATAGACAAGTTAGTGCTGCTGAATATGTTGGCAAGTTTGTTGGATAGACAAGTTAGTGCTGCTGAATATGTTGGCAAGTTTGTTGGATAGACAAGTTAGTGCTGCTGAATATGTTGGCAAGTTTGTTGGATAGACAAGTTAGTGCTGCTGAATATGTTGGCAAGTTTGTTGGATAGACAAGTTAGTGCTGCTGAATATGTTGGCAAGTTTATGATGAATGGACAAGTTAGTGCTGCTGAATATGTTGGCAAGTTTATGTTGGATAGACAAGTTAGTGCTGCTGAATATGTTGGCAAGTTTGTTGAATAGACAAGTTAGTACTGCTGAATACAGTTTTGAGTGTTCTTACTTCAAAATAGACCATTAGGATACCATATATTATTCCCTCATAGTTGATCTATGTGATTTATAAACACTCCGTTAATCCTTTACAGAATAAACTGCCACCCAATTTCCGTATAACTGAGTTTTAGGATACTACACAGTGTCTCATTTTCTACTGAGACAAAAGCCTACCTGCCAGTATTCACGAACAGATGCCACTTCCATCGCTAGTAAAATCTGGCCAGTTTGTCTCATATTATGATCGTTGAATGCATCTCCAAGAGCAGCTAATCCATGATAACAATTGATACCCTAGAGAAAAATATAATTCGAGAACTTAAACACAAACTGTAGTCGTGCTTTTGGGGATCGCATACATTTCTCCGAGTACTTGGTTCACTGTTGCAACAATCAGTGGGTGTCGAGTTAATTCTCGTTATTTAGAGCGCTAAATTATGTTTTATCAACAACAAAAACAGTTGTGTATCGAGCTGAAAGAGCTGACGGATCACCTCAGACGCTGACTCTTCTTGTCGAACTCCTGGCACCAAGCCGGAGGCCCACGAGAAGCCGGTGTATAAATCCTTTTGTCTGGAGACCGGGAAGTAGGGATCTTTAGGGCTGGGGTTGCCAACGTCCCTGGCTAGGGCATAAATGGCGGCCTTGTGAGCTGAAAGTTAACAGGTGCAAGTTTTTAAAGCAGTCAATTTCTTTGTCAAGTCTCGAGAAAATAAGTTTTTAAATCATCATATTTGTACTCCAAATTCAGTTTAAAAACAAATTGGACTATTAGAAATATTTTTAAAAATTTAAAATGCACACCAAAAAACAAACTGTAAATGATTAAAACACGATTACAGTCAATTGCGTAACTAGCAATTGGTCATGGGAGTTCTATTTTTCCATATATATATAATACAGACAGGCAGGCAGACAGACAGACATTTAGTACATTTACTATGATGGTGTAAGCAGTAATGTATCCTATCGAACCGTAATGTTCATGGGGCAGGTAAGGTAGAGTTAATCTGTTTCAGGGACTTCGGCTGTTGGGATAGTGTAGTCAGCACAATGCTCAGCCGCCTTTACTTTCCCAATAGAACTGGGTTAATGCCCGAACTAGAGGCTACCTTTTGACCACTCTGTCCCCTTTATGAGATAAACCATGGTCCACCCACTTACTGGGTATCAGTAGAAAAAATTATTTCAAAAAGTATATGGCTGTAATCCACCCAGCTGCCGCGGACAGGGTACCAAATATGTTAGCGGGGACGGGTTAAGAAAGTAACTGGTATTGATAACATCTTTATAGAAGAGGGGCGGTCCATGGGAGGGGTTATAATCCTACATTACCCCCCCCCCCACCGCCAACGCCAATTATTACAATTCGTAATTAAAACATTAAAATAGTTGAAATATTCTATCTAAATATACATGCAAACAAAGGGAAACGAGCTAAAAGAAAGGTGGCATACAGACAAGCTACTACTTTGTTATACCGTTTCCCCAGCTGCGGTTGTGTTTAACGTAATATGCCAGGGCGTAGATGAAGTAGCCTAAATGAAAGTGGTGGTCATTGTAGTAGGGGAAACCGTAATCCACTCCCCAGTCGATGCCAGAATCTCCTGTGGCTCTAAGAAAGAGCCCGCCCCACACGTCATCGTAATGGAACTTCCACATGTCATCAAGTGTATCTGGTCAAGGAGACAATAAAACATGGTAGCTGGTCAAGGAGACAATAAAACATGGTAGCTGGTCAAGGAGACAATAAAACATGGTAGCTGGTCAAGGAGACAATAAAACATGGTAGCTGGTCAAGGAGACAATAAAACATGGTAGCTGGTCAAGGAGACAATAAAACATGGTAGCTGGTCAAGGAGACAATATAACATGGTAGCTGGTCAAGGAGACAATAAAACATGGTAGCTGGTCAAGGAGACAATAAAACATGGTAGCTGGTCAAGGAGACAATATAACATGGTAGCTGGTCAAGGAGACAATAAAACATGGTAGCTGGTCAAGGAGACAATAAAACATGGTAGCTGGTCAAGGAGACAATAAAACATGGTAGCTGGTCAAGGAGACAATAAAACATGGTAGCTGGTCAAGGAGACAATAAAACATGGTAGCTGGTCAAGGAGACAATAAAACATGGTAGCTGGTCAAGGAGACAATAAAACATGGTAGCTGGTCAAGGAGACAATAAAACATGGTTACATGACTAATAATTTAGGTTTCTTAAAGAAATGTACACACAAAAATCCTAATTAGACACACGTTCTGACCTTGTATTCTAAGCCATTTCTCCAGACAGTTTTTGAGTGAGTTTTCTAGCTTAGTGTAGTGGTTCGTGTTAAACGCCCTGGACAAACTAGCCAATCTTGTCACCATTCCTAGACCTTTTCCACCATTGTAGCTGTCTGTATGCTCACATATAGCGTCCAGGTTTTCATTCTGTGCATCCCTGTCTATAGCTGCTAGAATGTTCTGAATAAGAAACGAACATTAGTTAAATTCAGTGTTATGAGGTTTGTTTCAGGCAAATCTACACGCGTGTGTGTTCCCGTTTCGACACATCTAAGTGAACTCTCACTCATCGAGACTTAAACAAAGTTTAGATTTGACTTTTTTTTTAGCAATAGCATGGAAACATACAAGGCTGTGAGAAAGAAACAATAAACAATAGCCACAAATATTCTTCAGTTCACCACCCTCTTCTCACAACCCCAATTTCACCATTTGCTTCTACAGACTGTTAAGTGACACCTTCCAGCCAGTCCATCTAGATAGACCCCATCAACTTTTCCAACCAGTCCATCTAGATAGACCCCATCAACTTTTCCAGCTAACCCATCTAGATAGACCCCATCAACATTTCCAACCAGTCCATCTAGATAGACCCCATCAACATTTCCAGCCAGTCCATCTAGCTAGACCCCATCAACTTTTTCAGCCAGCCCATCTAGATAGACCCCATCAACTTTTCCAGCCAGCCCATCTAGATAGACCCCATCAACTTTTCCAGCCAGTCCATCTAGCTAGACCCCATCAACTTTTCCAGCCAGCCCATCTAGCTAGACCCCATCAACTTTTCCATCCAGTCCATCTAGATAGACCCCATCAACTTTTCCAGCCAGTCCATCTAGCTAGACCCCATCAACTTTTCCAGCCAGCCCATCTAGCTAGACCCCATCAACTTTTCCATCCAGTCCATCTAGATAGACCACATCAACTTTTCCAGCCAGCCCATCTAGCTAGACCCCATCAACTTTTCCATCCAGTCCATCTAGATAGACCCCATCAACTTTTCCAGCCAGTCCATCTAGCTAGACCCCATCAACTTTTCCAGCCAGCCCATCTAGATAGACCCCATCAACTTTTCCATCCAGTCCATCTAGATAGACCCCATCAACTTTTCCAGCCAGTCCATCTAGCTAGACCCCATCAACTTTTCCAGCCAGCCCATCTAGCTAGACCCCATCAACTTTTCCATCCAGTCCATCTAGATAGACCACATCAACTTTTCCAGCCAGCCCATCTAGCTAGACCCCATCAACTTTTCCATCCAGTCCATCTAGATAGACCCCATCAACTTTTCCAGCCAGCCCATCTAGCTAGACCCCATCAACTTTTCCAGCCAGCCCATCTAGCTAGACCCCATCAACTTTTCCAGCCAGCCCATCTAGATAGACCCCATCAACTTCTCCATCCATAATTTATTGACAATACTAATGTCAACTAGAAACTCAAGTTTGACCTTTGAACTCTCACACATACAAATGGCTGGAAGGCAAACCTGCAGTTGTGTTGGGTTGGCCTTGACCCTTTCAACAGCCTGTGGATCTGGATCAACTGGAGTGTGTAGAACGTCGTAGTCCATCAGCCAGTCATTGCCCTCATAGCCTTTGAAAAAAAATGGCGTGCTGACGATCTTGTCAGGGTGGGATTTTGTCAGAATGATGGCCTGCAAGGATCATGACAAAATGTTTGAAGCTGCGAATAAGACATGGCGAGCTAATCACGTGACCCTCTACTCGTTCTATTGGCCACATGGCTGGAATACAAGGTAGAACTCTTCGAATAATTCAAAACTCTCACTCTATCTAAAGTGAGTAGCTTCTCATATTGAGTAAACAATTTCAATAAATAAAAATAGGTTACTGGACATCAAAGTTCTGCTATAGCAAGTCTATCTGCTTGAACAAAATGTAGGCTATAGGGGAGGATTAAGCTAGGAATCAATTATTGATACATTTTGTATTGAGATGATTTAAACAAACATATAACTAGATTTTGATTGTGTTTTGTATTGGAATGGTTGAAACAAACATATAACTAGATTTTGATGGTGTTTTGTATTGGAATGGTTGAAACAAACATATAACTAGATTTTAATTATGTTTTGTATTGGAATTGTTGAAACAAACATATAACTAGATTTTGATTGTGTTTTGTATTGGAATTGTTGAAACAAACATATAACTAGATTTTGATTGTGTTTTGAATTGGAATGGTTGAAACAAACATATAACTAGATTTTGATTGTGTTTTGTATTGGAATGGTTGAAACAAACATATAACTAGATTTTGATTGTGTTTTGTATTGGAATGGTTGAAACAATCATATAACTAGATTTTGATTGTGTTTTGTATGGGAATGGTTGAAACAATCATATAACTAGATTTTGATTGTGTTTTGTATGTGAATGGTTGAAAGAAACAGCCCGTAAAACTCACCTGGTGCGGCATGGGAACCATGAGCAAAGTTCCTGCCGTAGCAGGAGAACCTGAAGCATCCACTGTGTTCCAGTCAAAGCTGACGTAGCCTTTGTTTCGAGCGTCACTAACGCAGTATTTGACTTGAGGCTTGTAGGCATACACGCCAGCGTATTTGTCGAAGAAGTTGATCTGAGAACCATCCCCTCGTGGCGATGACCCGGCGTAGGCTACCTGAAGTAGACCACTGTACTGACCGCCTCCGGGGGGTGAAAAGGTGATATCACCTTGATTGATTGCTGCGATTACAGGTGAGGAGAAGTAGAGAAGAAATTTTCGACTCCTGTCGGGTAGATCTGTTCCAGGCTCCCTCAACTCCAGGACAAACTTGGTGTTGGCCTGTGCGATGTCCCCAGTGTTGTACCCATAATTCACTGGGCCAGAGGTCACCAGATTTGGTGCTTGTGTACCCTGGGGATTTACAGCAGCATCACCATCTGTGAGGACCGAGCCATCACATTTCCCCTGGTACGGATGTTCCAGCCACCCTGATCTAGGGAGCGTTGTAACTCCGATCAAATTGACGGCAAATCTGGCTGACAAAAACATTGGGTTAGGGTATGGCTTGGTCTTAGTTTGATTTGGGGGGGGGGGGGGATATTTATCTACGTACAGCCTACACATCGAAAAAATATTTGTCTACGTACAGCCTACACGTTGAAAAAATATTTGACTACATACAGCCTACACAACGAAAAAATATTTGACTACATACAGCCTACACAACGAAAAAATATTTGACTACATACAGCCTACACAACGAAAAAATATTTGACTACATACAGCCTACACAACGAAAAAATATTTCATTTTTGCATTTTAAAGAAGTCAGAGAGCCTACAAATATTGCTTATATAAGTCTGAGATCTGAAGGCGAATGGACATTGGCCTAAACCTTGCGACTAAAACTATCAGTCTGTATCTAAGACCTCAACAAGTAACCACAGTCTTTCATATTTCAATATAATATTGTAAATAAAAGTCGTCGAAAGCAGCCCGAGAGAACCGAACAAATAATGTGTGGTTATGGCAAACTTTTAACTGGTCTAAACTGACCGTAGGCAATATTTCTCTAAATGAACATAGACAACTTTCCTGAAAAAAAAATATCGAAAGTTTCCAGCGAATGCTGAGGATACTTAAGGAAATTTGGATGACTTATAGTTTTTATGGAAATAGTGAATGACTTTTAAGCCTCTCAGAAATATAAAGCGTAGCTTATACGACCTCACTAAGGGTAAAAACTGACAAGTAGTGATGACAACCTTCTTTAAATCTGTACATTAAATATTTTTATTTCAACCGATTTAACTACGTGGTGTCGTAGATGGCAGCATCAAGAAACACGAGCAAATAGAAACTCTGTACATCTGACTAAAGACATTTATATAAAAGAAAATTGCAACGGACGCGCCTTTTTCCAAATAATTCTATGGAGGGTTAGATTAGTGTTCAAGCTTCTTTATGTTTATGCGGAGATAGGTTTTATGCTAGCCAATCAAAAAATTATGGATAACAGGAGAAGTATACAGAGGCGTAGCGACCCTTCCCGGCGCCCGGGGACAAACTTTTCGATTTGCACCCCCCCCCCCTCGAGATTTTTATTTGCACTTCCCCCCCCCCCCCTCAAACTTTCGATTTGCACCCCCCCTCGAGATTTTCATTTGCACCCCCCCCCTCAAACTTTCGATTTGCACCCCCCTCAACCTTTCAATTTTTTTTCCAACCCATTTTGGCGCCCCCTAAGGTCGGCGCCCGGGGACATATGTCCCCCTCGCTACGCTACTAGAAGTATATTACATGTACAATATCTGAGACTTACATGTTAAACATCGATAATCAGAGACATATTACATGTACAATATGGACGATCAGAGACATATATTATGTGTACAAAATGGACGATCAGAGACATATATTATGTGTACAATATGGACGATAAGGGACAGATATTATGTGTACAATATGGACGATAAAGGACATATATTATGTGTACAATATGGACGATCAGAGACATATATTATGTGTACAAAATGGACGATCAGAGACATATATTATGTGTACAAAATGGACGATAAGGGACATATATTATGTGTACAATATGGACGATCAGAGACATATATTATGTGTACAAAATGGACGATCAGAGACATATATTATGTGTACAATATGGACGATAAGGGACATATATTATGTGTACAAAATGGACGATAAGGGACAGATATTATGTGTACAATATGGACGATCAGAGACATATATTATGTGTACAATATGGACGATCAGAGACATATATTATGTGTACAATATGGACGATAAGGGACATATATTATGTGTACAAAATGGACGATAAAGGACATATATTATGTGTACAATATGGACGATAAGGGACAGATATTATGTGTACAATATGGACGATCAGAGACATATATTATGTGTACAAAATGGACGATAAGGGACATATATTATGTGTACAATATGGACGATAAGGGACATATATTATGTGTACAATATGGACGATAAGGGACAGATATTATGTGTACAATATGGACGATCAGAGACATATATTATGTGTACAATATGGACGATCAGAGACATATATTATGTGTACAATATGGACGATAAGGGACATATATTATGTGTACAATATGGACGATCAGAGACATATATTATGTGTACAATATGGACGATAAAGGACATATATTATGTGTACAATATGGACGATAAGGGACATATATTATGTGTACAATATGGACGATAAAAACATATATTATGTGTACAATATGGACGATCAGAGACATATATTATGTGTACAATATAGACGATAAGGGACATATATTATGTGTACAATATGGACGATAAGGAACATATATTATGTGTACAATATGGACGATCAGAGACATATATTATGTGTACAATATAGACGATAAGGGACATATATTATGTGTACAATATGGACGATAAGGAACATATATTATGTGTACAATATAACTCTCTGGATTTGTTTGAACTCACTTGAAGTCGTTGGACGGGGCCTTGACCTTCATGGTAACCTGATTCCCAACGTGTTGGCACTGTGCAGGTGAACATGTGTGCATACCTGGTGTGAAGCCACCCACCCAGGCAGAAGCGGTTTCTAGCGCATATTGAAACTGTCGACAGACAGGGATTTGGTTCATTTAGTGCAAACGAAATACAATTTCTGGGGCGCAATAAACATTTCTGTGACGGGGAGAGGGAGGCGGACACTTATTAGTGTATATATTTTGTATAAACAGTATACATTTGTTCAAATACTCTTTACTCGGGTTATATAATATATTGTTTTTTTTCATTTGTAAATGATAAAGCCTTATCTCTAAAAGATTTAGTCCTTAAAGTTTATCTTTTATCACAAGCTTTTATTTAACTTGGTTCCTTCCCCCGAGCCCTGGGTGCCAAATCGATACCTGTCGGTAGTGGACGGTCAATCGATTTAGTAAACGAATATAGTAGACTAGACCAACGTATCCATAGTGTATCGCGCTGTTAAAACAAAACGCCATAGTGCTAACACAAAAGCCTGCGGCTCCAAATCAGATACTGCCGATTTAGTCAACAAACGTAGACGCAATAATGCTTACATAGGAGTCCGGCGCTCCGCGTCAATCAACTTCCGGGTCGCCTGCGGATGCACCTGGTGCAGTTTTACCGTTGAATCAAGTAGTACCACTGACCGGCTCTGCAGGACGCCCAATCAACGGATGCCATATGATTAGATAGCGGCTCGAGTACTCTAGGCGCCCTAAGCAGCCCTTCCTAAATTTTAGTTTTTTTATTTCGCAGAAACCTTTTTTTGAGTATATATTATTAACAACTTCGTAAGGTTTCATTTCAATCGGATGAAAGCTTCAGTAATTCATAAAGGACACATAGAAAATTATAATTTAATTCTTATATATATATATATATATATATATATATATATATATATATATATATATATATATATATATATATATATATATATATATATGGCTACAGTACATTACCCCCCAGGATATTTCCCCTGTATTTCCCCCCTGTCATTTCCCCTTGTCAATTACCCCCTGGGGAATTACCCCCCCCCCCCCACCCATCCACCAAGATAGAATCCTGATTCTAACTCTAACTCTATACCTATACAGTACCATAATTCTAACCTTAAGACAAATACGAAAAACCTAAGAATTCACATCACCCTAAATTTAACCCAAAACCAAACCCAACTCTAGACATTGATTTAACCTTAACCCTAACCCTAACCCTAGACCTAGCCCAAACTCAAACCGTAGCTCTAACCCTAGCTGAACCTTAAGCTATGACCGGGGGGGGGGGGGTAATGTCCTACTGGGCGGGGGATAATTGACAGGGGGTAATTACTTCGGGAGGTAATTACGGGGGGATGTCGGGGGGTGGGGTAATTGACGGGGGGGGGGGGGTAATGCCCTGTTCCCATATATATATATATATATATATATATATATATATATATATAATTACATTGACGGGGGGGGGGTAATGCCCTGTTCCCATATATATATATATATATATATATATATATATATATATATATATATATATATATATATATATATATATATATATATATATATATATATAATTACATGGTCTATTCCTGGAAAAGGTTCAGTTCCCAAGTCGACAGTGACTGTTAAGTCTAGTGACGTAGTACAGGTTGCACTTAAGGTGACGTCACCTGGCGCCCTGTGACTAACTGCTCGCTTGGCTGTGCAGGTTGTCTCCCCTGGGTGGTTGGTCCAGTCGGAAGGAACAAGGTAGTGGCCGATGTAGTTGACGGCGTAGTTCATCACACCTGAGTGGTCGGTCCAAATAGTTCAGTCAATACAACATATATCACACCTGAGTGGTCGGTCCAAATAGTTCAGTCAATACAACATATATCACACCTGAGTGGTCGGTCCAAATAGTTCAGTCAATACAACATATATCACACCTGAGTGGTCGGTCCAAATAGTTCAGTCAATACAACATATATCACACCTGAGTGGTCGGTCCAAATAGTTCAGTCAATACAACATATATCACACCTGAGTGGTCGGTCCTAATAGTTCAGTCAATACAACATATATCACACCTGAGTGGTCGGTCCAAATAGTTCAGTCAATACAACATATATCACACCTGAGTGGTCGGTCCAAATAGTTCAGTCAATACAACATATATCACACCTGAGTGGTCGGTCCAAATAGTTCAGTCAATACAACATATATCACACCTGAGTGGTCGGTCCAAATAGTTCAGTCAATACAACATATATCACACCTGAGTGGTCGGTCCTAATAGTTCAGTCAATACAACATATATCACACCTGAGTGGTCGGTCCAAATAGTTCAGTCAATACAACATATATCACACCTGAGTGGTCGGCCCAAATAGTTCAGTCAATACAACATATATCACGCCTGAGTGGTCGGCCCAAATAGTTCAGTCAATACAACATATATCACACCTGAGTGGTCGGTCCAAATAGTTCAGTCAATACAACATGTATCACACCTGAGTGGTCGGTCCAAATAGTTCAGTCAATACAACATATATCACACCTGAGTGGTCGGCCCAAATAGTTCAGTCAATACAACATATATCACACCTGAGTGGTCGGTCCAAATAGTTCAGTCAATACAACATATATCACACCTGAGTGGTCGGTCCAAATAGTTCAGTCAATACAACATATATCACACCTGAGTGGTCGGTCCAAATAGTTCAGTCAATATATGACATTAACTGACACTACAACATCTGACATTAACTGACATATGAATACAACATGTGCTATTAACTGACAAAATGATTTGTTGACGGACAAAATGAACTTTTAACAGACACGTGTATTCACAAGAGATTTGAACCTGATGAATTGGGGATTCGAATTTTGATCGTCTTCCCGCCATCTTGAGCAGTGCAATGCGAATCGTCACATGTTCGCATGAATGTCCTTCCCCAGTTACTCTTAGGGTCTGCCGCCCACTGGGATAAAAAGACATTTGAAAATGAAATGTGTACACCCTTAACCATAACAAACAACATGTAATCTTTAGTGTACACCCTTAACCATAACAAACAACATGTAATCTTTAGTGCACACCCTTAACCATAACAAACAACATGTCATCTTTAGTGTACACGCTTAACCATAACAAACAACATGTCATCTTTAGTGTATACCCTTAACCATAACAAACATGTCATCTTTAGTGTACACCCTTAACCATAACAAACAACATGTAATCTTTAGTGTACACCCTTAACCATAACAAACAACATGTAATCTTTAGACATTCTACACCTTCCTAGCGCTTCGGCAAGCTGTTACATCACTCATTTGTCCATTTGCTTGATTATATTATCATTCTAAAAGAAAAGGTCAATCAGTTTACCAATATACAGTCAGATGTATAGAGTGGACGGTCTCGCTGTTTACAGTTGCATTGGGCCAAATGTCTTGTTCCCCACTACCACTGGTCTAATGTCTTGTTCCCCACTGGACAAATGTCTTGTTCCCCACTGGTCTAATGTCTTGTTACCCACTGGACAAACGTCTTGTTCCCCTCTGGACAATGTCATGTTCCCCACTGGACAAATGTCTTGTTCCCCACTGGACAAATGTCTTGTTCCCCACTGGACAAATGTCTTGTTCCCCACTGGACAAATGTCTTGTTCCCCACTGGGCATATGTCTTGTTCCCCACTGGACAAATGTCTTGTTCCCCATCGGACAAATATCTTGTTCCCCACTGGACAAATGTCTTGTTCCCCACTGGACAAATGTCTTGTTCCCCACTGGACAAATGTCTTGTTCCCAATCGGACAAATATCTTGTTCCCCACTGGACAAATGTCTTGTTCCCCACTGGACAAATGTCTTGTTCCCCACTGGACAAATATCTTGTTCCCCACTGGACAAATGTCTTGTTCCCCACTGGGCAAATGTCTTGTTCCCCACTGGACAAATATCTTGTTCCCCACTGGACAAATGTCTTGTTCCCCACTGGACAAATGTCTTGTTGCCCACTGGACAAATGTCTTGTTCCCCACTGGACAAATATCTTGTTCCCCACTGGACAAATGTCGTGTTCCCCACTGGACAAATATCTTGTTCCCCACTGGACAAATATCTTGTTCCCCACTGGACAAATATCTTGTTCCCCACTGGGCATATGTCTTGTTCCCCACTGGACAAATGTCTTGTTCCCCACTGGGCAAATGTCTTGTTCCCCACTGGACAAATGTCGTGTTCCCCACTGGACAAATATCTTGTTCCCCACTGGACAAATATCTTGTTCCCCACTGGACAAATATCTTGTTCCCCACTGGACAAATATCTTGTTCCCCACTGGACAAATATCTTGTTCCCCACTGGGCAAATGTCTTGTTCCCCACTGGACAATGTCATGTTCCCCACTGGGCAAATGTCATGTTCCCCACTGGACAATGTCATGTTCCCCACTGGGCAAATGTCATGTTCCCCACTGGACAAATGTCTTGTTCCCCACTGGGCTAATGCCTTGTTCCCATTGGGCAAATATCTTGTTCCCCACTGGACAAATATCTTGTTCCCCACTGGGCTAATGCCTTGTTCCCCACTGGGCAAATGTCTTGTTCCCGACTGACCTGTAAAAGCTTGAGGTCTGTGACTGCCTTACTGTTGTGTAATGTAATTGTTAGCACTCCACCGTGACATTCGCCTTCAATGTTACCACTGCCGCCATCACCAGCTGTGTTGGAGAAACCATTTGAAAGAATGGAATTATTTAGGCTCTACTTGCTCATGCTTTAATCTACTTGTTTGTTTACCAAAGTTACAATATATGTAAAATAAAGATAAAACTTCACGTATCACGTGACTCCCTTCCAGTGGCGTAGCGAGGTCGGGTGTCACCCGGTGCGGCACTTAATGGTGTCACCCCCCCCCCCCCAGAGGCGTAGCGACCCTTCCCGGGGACAAACTTTCAAAATTTTTTATTTGCAACCCCCTCAAGTTTTCGATTTGCACCCCCCTCAAACTTTCGATTTGCACCCCCCCCCCCCTTAAATTTTTCTCTATATATTTTGCTATTTTTTGCCTTGGTATCACCCCCCTAAACGGTGTCACCCGGTGCGGTCCGCCCCCCCCGCCCCCCCCCCCTCGCTACGCCTCTGCTCCCTTCTTACCTGACGGCAAAACAGGACAATCGAAGCTGACGGCATGTCTGTTGATTGCTGTAAGACAGTAAGGTTTGACCACTGGGTTAGCAGACTTGAGGACGTGGGTAGCAAACGCTGACCCTCGAACTATTGGGACCTGCAGAATAAGATCGCCACTGGTACACCTTTGTGATCATTCAGTAGGTTTTAAACATCCACATTCTACGGTGACCTTTCAACTTTTGACATTCAAAATAATTTTGAGATGGTCTGTAGTTGTTAGAGTGATTGAAAACGTTTTAAAAAGTGTCGTTTTCGTTTAAATAATAGAACACCTCACGCAATAAAGTGTCAGGTATTATCCTAGTGTTCTAGGTTTAAATAATAGAACACCTCACGCAATAAAGTGTCAGGTATTATCCGAGTGTTCTTGGATGGACATTTCTTTGCTTCATCCCTAAATTTCTCATAAAAATAAGAAAAAAAAAACGTTTTACCTCCATGGTTCCAGTTGTCCCATGATAGAGAAAATTGGCGTACAACTCCCCGAAAGATGTCAGTGTTGGCTCCGTGGAGCCTGCGATATCAACTTGCACTCCTGATTTGCCTGGAAATAAATAAATCTATTACAAGTAGGCTTCTACACCATTTTACTGCTTTTGTACGGGGTGCATCTATGTACAGCTTTTTTTTAAAGGAGATTCTCGGAGGGGTAAAGGCACACAGTTAAAAGATAGATAAACATAAAATAGTGAATAGACAAGTACAAGAATCTAAGATAGACAAGTACAGTGTCTATACTAGACAAGTAGAAAAGCTAAGATGGACAAGTACAGTGTTTATACTAGACAAGTAGAAAAGCTAAGATGGACAAGTACAGTGTTTATACTAGACAAGTAGAAAAGCTAAGATGGACAAGTACAGCATCTATATTAGACAAGTAGAAAAGCTAAGATGGACAAGTATAGTGTTTATACTAGACAAGTACAAGAACCTAAAATGAACAAATGTAAGAGTCTAAGGTAATGATTTGGTTACTGAGAGTCTAAGGTAATGATTTGGTTACCTGAGAAAGAGTCTAAGGTAATGATTTGGTTACCTGAGAAAGAGTCTAAGGTAATGATTTGGTTACCTGAGAAAGAGTCTAAGGTAATGATTTGGTTACCTGAGAATCCTGAGAGCGGGTTCCCATCGGGCCCTGTTGTCATCTGGCGCATATTGGAGCCCATGTCATTAAGTTTGTTCCAAGGTTTTCCCTGCTCCCACGCCGACTGCTGTTCCATGAAGTCGGTTCGCTTTGGATCGTTCCAGCGATCCATTGTGTAGGCATCATGTACAGCACCATCAGGCGTTAAAAGTACTGAAATGTTCAGGATCACACACATCAGCATTCTTTTTCTGACACAACTTCTTGTGTGTGATCAAATAAAGACCACGAAATAATTATCATAATTTATTTTAAGTTAAGGATATTAAACCAAACCAAACTTGAATTAGAAGTGACAAAATTAAAACAAAATCACCATTCTCGTACCACAATAGGTCTGAGTAATGGAAGAAATAACGTAACTTTATAGGCATTATTAGTAACTCATTATTACATTGTAATCATTACATAGATCATTCATTAGAATGCTCGAACTCTCCATGAATAAAGTAATATCCTGAACAGTTTTTCAAAGGTCTCTGATAGTTCTTTTGCAAGTTTTTTTTCTTTTCAAATCTACTTTTTCTAAACTATTTATTTTTGTTTGATTAAAAGTAACCGTCTATAAAAATCCACATCGCTGATCTAGAATATTCTAGATGGTATTACAGCTTTCTCTCACCAGGAAGGTCGAGCAAAACGTTTCGAAGAGACGCTTTAATAGATTGATACATTTTATAACTAGATTTAGTATTTCATTTGGAACAGGCAAAATATTTAAGTAGTATGGAATCCCCTTTAGACCCAGCAATCTATTGTTTTTTGACAATGTCCAAAGAGGAATCCTTTTCCTTTTATGCACGTGTACATATATATGAATATATAAGTGCACACACACAAACACACAAGACATACATACATACATATATATATATATATATATATATATATATATATATATATATATATATATATATATATATATATATATATATATATATATATATATATATATATATATATATATACATATATATATATATATATATGTATGTATATATATATATATATATATATATATATATATATATATATATATATATATATATATATATGTGTGTGTGTGTGTGTATTTATACATGTTTGTATATATATAAATATATACATAAGAAAGTCTGTAATTGTAAGATCAACTTACTTTGATATGGTGTTTGTATAATTGGCCAAATGTCTTTGTTCTTGATGTGATTTGTAGCGAAGTGACCAGTAGGAAGAGGTCCATTTTGTCGCAAGTTGCCAACCCTCTGTGGAGTAGCCTTGACACCCAGCTCATGCGTGACGCCGAACAAGCTGATGGGGTCAGCATTGTCTAGAACTGTATCCTGGGCTGCATGGCAGTCGGGGGCGTTGGGCAGTACAGCCTTACACACGCCGACTAGATCTAGAGGATGGGTGGATGGATGGATGGATGGATGGGTGGATGGGTGGATGGGTGGATGGGTGGCTGGGTGGGTGGGTGGATGGATGGATGGATGGATGGATGGATGGATGGATGGATGGATGGATGGATGGATGGATGGATGGATGGATGGATGGATGGATGGATGGATGGATGGATGGATGGATGGATGGATGGATGGATGGATGGATGGATGGATGGATGGATGGATGGATGGATGGATGGATGGATGGATGGATGGATGGATGGATGGATGGATGGATGGATGGATGGATGGATGGATGGATGGATGGATGGATGGATGGATGGATGGATGGATGGATGGATGGATGGATGGATGGATGGATGGATGGATGGATGGATGGATGGATGGATGGATGGATGGATGGATGGATGGATGGATGGATGGATGGATGGATGGATGGATGGATGGATGGATGGATGGATGGATGGATGGATGGATGGATGGATGGATGGATGGATGGATGGATGGATGGATGGATGGATGGATGGATGGATGGATGGATGGAACTTACATATTACGGAAATTAAAAACGAGTTCCACATCTCACAGTTTAGAAAATAATCTGAAGCTGAAGCTTGTTAAAGCTTATCTTTGTAATTATTGAGGTCGGTGAAGTGGTAGGGCGGAGAATTTGTGAGTCACAGAAAGTATCCTAGCGTAGTTAGCATGTATTATTAATTTTATATCATCCAAATGATTAAACGTGTATTATTGCTAAAACTATAAACAATATGTGTATTCGTTATCCTTGCTTATATGGAAAAAAATTAAATAAAATTTAAACTTTTTTTTTATATTTACTTAAACGATGTTTACCGCCCCTGAAATGTAGTTCGTGTGACCTACGTTAACGTCAACCGTAATACGAAAATCTTATCACTAAACTTGCTCATGCAAAGGTTAAATGATCGTTAAACTGCAATTCTTCACACAACAAACAAACAGCCTATGACAAACTAACAAAAACGGCCATAGCAAAATAACCCCAACAAACACACCATTTTAAGATTCTGCGACAATATAACCCCGTGTAAACTGCTGCTAATAAAAAAAAGCCCCTCCCTCAAGTGACAATATAACCCCGTGTAAACTGCTGCTAATAAAAAAAAGCCCCTCCCTCAAGTGACAATATAACCCCGTGTAAACTGCTGCTAATTTTAAAAAAAAAGCCCCTCCCTCAAGTGACAATATAACCCCGTGTAAACTGCTGCTAATTTTAAAAAAAAGCCCCTCCCTCAAGTGACAATATAACCCCGTGTAAACTACTGCTAATTTAAAAAAAAGCCCCTCCCTCAAGTGACAATATAACCCCGTGTAAACTGCTGCTAATTAAAAAAAAAAGCCCCTCCCTCAAGTTGGCACGAGGCAAAATGGATCTAGTTTATTGGATTTTCTAAAAACGTAATGATTTGATTCATAATTTAACATACTCATAAAAGGCAAAGAGCTTTAAAATGAGGTCGTAGTTAAGGCCAAAAGTTCGTAGATTCTAAAACTAAATTCAACGAAAAAAAAAAAGGATAAATGGAAAAAATATCATGAGCTACCCCAGCTCATATATTTACACAAATTTTAACGAGAGTGGGGAGGGGGGATGAAAACGTCCAACCCCGAGAACGAAATACAATAATATATTCTTTTACTGGTGCGCCCCCCCCCTCCCCCGGAGAAAAAGTCAGAAAGAAACAGTGTTCATCGGGCGTTACACCAGCGATTATTCTAAGAAACGTGTGGTGATATCATTACATTTACATTTGTATCATTTTTATTGAGATTATCATCTATTTTAATACAGAGAACATTTTATAAGTGTTTGAACTTTGTTTATGTGTCCAAGTGATTTGTAACTGTAATCGGTACTGTCAACGAATAAATCAGGTTTTCCAAGGCTTGAACTGGCCATGTAAGAGGCACGGATTCCTCAAGTCTGGTCCTACGCACTAACCCAATGAAGTTTTTTATGAGGGATTCATCAACACTTTGGCAATCGTGTATTTTTAGATGTGTAAACTTTTTTTAGAGTTAATTAAAAAATGTAAACAATGTCGACACTTTTGGGATATTATTTGTTGGTGCGTTAGTTTGTCTACACTACTACCGAGACACCATAGGGTATGTTGTAAGCAAACCATCTGTTTACGTCGATCAACCTCCGAAATGGTGAAAGAAAACATCCCATAAGATGACGTCACGCTTTTTAACGGATTAAAAAAGGCAGATCCTCGGGGGTCATCCATAAATGACGTCACGCTTTTTTTGATGATTTTTACCCCCCCCCCCCCCCTCCCCTCCCTACACACATCGTCACAAAAAGCCAGACTCCTCCCCCTAAAATGACGTCACACCTCCGCCTACAACCCCCCTCAAAAATACTCAAAATTGCAGTTGATTTTTTCTTAAAACATCGATATTTTTCCAAAATCTTGTCTGAACTCTGTCGACATAGAGTAATTTAATCAACTTCTATTATAATTTATTAAAACAGTTTTCTAAAATGCAAAATAACGTCTAAAATTAGTTTTCTTACATAGCTTTTTTTAATGCAAAACTGTGACGTCGCACCATCTGACCCCCCCCCCCCCACCCCTCCCCCTCTTCATACACACTCACAAAATTACGGACCCCCCTCCACCCTAAGAGTGTGACGTCATTTACGGACGACCCCTCGCTCCTAAATGAACTCATTTGTTTATGTAATTGACTATAAATAATGTTCAATTTATTTATTTACAAATTAATAACATTTTAAAATAATATAAAGGATATAGTTTTACCTTCCTTCTTTTGTGAATTAGATTCAGCAAAAACATGCTATGCAAGTAAATTAATATATGGTGGCTAGTGTCTTACAAAATATGCCTAAGTGCTGAATGTATAGTTCATAAACGATTCATTTATCTGTTTGATACTTGTGAGGATGGGGGATGGGGATGAACTTAAAAGGGACTCCAAAGCACTGACATACGTCATCGTCAATAGTGTCGAATTCGGGATGGTTGTCTACATATCTATAGCGGTCTCTCCAGCTATGATAGGCTATGGGCATCAATTTTTTTCCAAAGAAATATATATATATATATATATATATATATATATATATATATATATATATATATATATATATATATATATATATATATATATATATATATATATATATATATATATATACTTTCACCAGTGTCCGCCCCCCCCCTCCCAGAAAATGTTGACCGCCTCCACCTCGAAAACATCAAGTACCCCCCCCCCCGCCCCCCCCCCCCCCCCCCCCGCCCGGAGAAAAAGTCTGAAAGAAAAACTGCCCGGCATATGAAGGAATGCTGTAGACAGGGCTATGCCTAGCCGCTTTTACTCTAACGTGAGTCAGATACCCATCAGAGCTGGGTGGGCTCAGTGGCGGTCTACTGACTTGAACCCGGATTCGAACTCGAGACTTACTGTTAGCAGGTTAGCTATCTACCGATAGGCCACTCCATCCCTAACTCTGAAGTTTAGTACTAAATTATTCAGTCAAAGTTAAAAAAAAAGATAAAAAGACTGCCGCTACGCGTTACACACTGATTTAACCGGATTATATTATTATACATCAACGAGCTGATCCGCAGCCGTTTACAGACAAAGATCAATCCTCTCAATCCCCCCGCCCCCACTCCTCTCCCCCCCCCCCCTTCCCCCCGGCTCCGTGAAAACAACCGTCTGTGACTACAGTTTACAGGCGACAATGAGAAGATCAATCAGAAATTGTTACCTCCCCTTCGCTTCAAATCGTTTAATACTAAATTAACTTCCCCTAACAGCCGTCACTAACCCGGCTCTACGATTGTAAACATTCGGGGTGAACCACAGCTCACCTGACAGGTGGGGATGAGGGTGGTGGCTTAGCTGCGTGGTGTTTTCTATGGTCTCCATGATGAGAATTATATATATATATATATATATATATATATATATATATATATATATATATATATATATATATATATATATTGATTGATTGATTGAGTGTAGTGGCGTCGTTAGGTTGGGTGTCACCCGGTGCGGCACTTCGTTGTTTAACCCTTCCCCCCCAAAAATGTCAAAGTATATATATATATATATATATATATATATATATATATATATATATATATATATATATATATATATATATATATATATATAAATGTGTGACAATGAGTGTGTATGAGTGTATATGTGTATACGCTTTAATCACAGCCAACTTAATAGTAACGATGTTTATCTTTAGTCAGTTAATAATACAGTTGGATGTAGCATTGTTTTCTCTATAGTTAGCAACGTTTACGTCATGATGTCACCCCCACCCTCTTGTAATAATTGTCAATTTGTACTTAAAAGTCTATTTAAATTTAATTAATCATTAATGGAACTGGCAAAAAGCATTTTTCTTCTGTACTTTTTGCAATTTTTTTTCCTTGGTCCGCACCCCTCACCCACCCTCGCTACGTCTCTGATTGAGTGACACCAACATCAAAACGTATAAATGAACATGGTTGTTCCCCGTCGTTTGGGAGAGAGAAACGAAACATGAACAGCTTATTGTGCATGTGCGTTTATTTCGTCAACGCGCGAAAACATCTGGCATTATTAATTTGCGCGTTTCTGTGAGGATGAAAAGTTTTTGTTTTGGGCCGGGACTATTTTCTACTGCTACTGATTGAGATGCGTCATTTCCGAAATTTTTAAAAAGTAAACATGAAAAATGAAAACTCTGACATCAGATCTTGATCTAGTCTAGATTCTACATCTTATATGCCTACATAATTATACTTAACTAGATTCTAGGGTAAAATCTTAGTTTAGCGTCGTAAATTCGGCCAAAACTAGTAATGTGGGAGAGAGTGAATTAATGAATATGTCATTAAATATGAGTATATTTTCGTATATTTTGATAAAATATTATAGACAATTGAATAATAGATCACCATTTATGATTAAATCAATTTAAATATCCTGAAATTAATTTTTATCAACCCTGTTCGAGATAGTAAATTTGCTATTAAAAACAGCAGCCATCTTAAGAAAATGTTATTGAGAGTAGCTTCCCTTTCATTTCTATTCGTATGAAAATGTATTTAAATATGATCATCTTGTTGTATTACAAAGCATTTTTTTTTTTAAATGTGAATTTCCTAACAAACAACTTTATTAATTCTATTAGCATTGTGAGATGCAACTTGTATCCATGTATTAAATCACGTTTTTTTACTAATGTTTATTTGATCTTACTATTACTATTGAGTTTTTTCTTATTGTTTGAATGTTCACTATTTTCATATCAGGTTTTTCTTTTCATCAATTAGTAATTCTATCATAACTTATGAAATTTTTTTTTTTACTTCTCTTTACCCTAATTAAACACCAACCTCCGTCATATTTTTGTCGTCAATGTCACAACAAGTCATAATGTAAAAAATTACGCTTCACTCTGCCTTATCTAAGATCTCTAACCATAATTTTGACAGCATTAAATGTTTGTCATCATTTATATATACAGAGAGACAAAATGTATTATCCACCAGCTTCCCTCGTAATACATCATCTAAAACAATGAGCCAGTCCACCCCTTAAGTGCATGTTGTCATTATGGTCGATCGCAAGTCTCCACCTGCCAGACATATTTTGGTTATCCTTTGTTGTCAAATTGTCAATATCAAGTACCCAAGTGAGTGATATGGGGTTGTCCATAAATGATGTCACATATGATTTGCTACGGGAGTGAGTGAAGATTTGTGACGTCAACTCAGGCGGGTCCACAATTTATGACGTGTCGGTCTCATGAAAGGAGGTGAACGGGGAAAAATACCTAGGTGGTTGATGGAGAACCTCTGTAATGCTTTGTTCAATCAAAATAACGATAAATAAGCATTAGTATATGTATATCTTGCTTAAACGAATCATCACAAATGTTGCAAGCCTGCTAGTTTAAGACATTTGGCAAAACGGCCGCAACACATTATCCCCGTCAAAAAGGCTTGCCACCAAAATGCCTACCGACGAATAAGCCGCGTCTAATGCGGGGCGTTAGGAATACGGCCATTAGCATGGGCCGCGTTGGAGCACCAGTAGGCTATCGCGCTGTATAAGATGACGTAAATACTTAAATTCAACTTCGCTAAACTGCGCGAAAATTTAGTAATGTTCCATCGTTTGAGGAAATTTATTTTCTTGGACTTAAATTGAATTATCATGTTGACTGTCTGGCTCTTAATTTCCGAATATCACTTTTAATGTATCAAGATTCAGAACTATAATTTACTTTAATATAAGTGTCATCTTATAGTTTATTGTGCTTTTTATAAAGCGCAGAGCAGCTTCAAAATCGGACGCCCATCCTGTTTTCACCCAGCTTCTTTTGGAGCTTAATATGGGTAGTCTAGTTCTACACGGTGAGAGCTTAATACATTTTTAAAGGGCCGAAAGTCTCAAGACAGCAAGCTTGCTGAAATAACTACGTACGTTTAAATGGACGAGTGATAGATGTGTTAGGGGCTGTTTAATGAACACCAACTTATGTAATCAAATTAAACGTCGCAAAAGCGTCAAAAAGCCAGTGTTTGTTGTTTTTTTTTTCTATAAAATTAGCCTAACGGTCGGCGGTACCGGTACATGACGTCACGTGCGAGCGTTAACTCGTTGACGATGTGCTAAGTGGGGGAATGAAAAAGGTGGGGTTCAAGAAATGCGACTAGGCAAGCTTTTTACATTTCTTGACCCTTCTTAATAGTTCCATCGTCCCCACTGAGAAAATGGATCACCAATGAATGACGCGTCATACTTCTATAGCTGGTCTTTCTCCCACAACCATCCCCTGTTTTCACGAAAAAAAAAAAAAACCTGACCCGTCTCCAAAATCACATCGCTGAGTTCTACTCAACCTCTCCACGCCACAAATCACAATTTCTATCTGAAACAATATGTTCATATGTTTGCTCTGTAATAATTCACGCTGTCACTAATATCATAAGAGCGACGTCATTTATGTGCGATCTAATATTGATTTGATTACTGTAAATAAAGTGTTCAAAAGTTCGACCTCCCAACAATTGTTGTGGTCTTGGATGCACACTATTAAGTCTGATAAGGTCTATTAGTCATTCATGTCGACTGTATTTTAAAAAAAAAAGAAAAATTACTATACAGGGGGTCATCCATAAATGACGTCACGCTTTTTTGACGATTTTTTACCCCCCCCCCCCTCCCCCACACGTCGTCACAAAAAGCCAGACCCCCCACCCCCCTAAAGTGACGTCACACCTCAGCCTACAACCCCCCTCAAAATTGCAGTTGAATTGTTTGTAAACAGCTATATTTTTCCAAAATCTTGTCTGAACTCTGTCAAAATAGAGTGTTTTAATCAATTGTTATTACAATGTATTAAAACAGTTTTCTAAAACGCAAAATTACGTCTAAAATTCGTCACACCATGTGAACACCCCTCCCCCTCATCACACAACGTCACAAAATTACGGACCCCCCTCCCCCCTACGAGTGTGACGTCATTTATGGACGACCCCCAGGCATGTATTAAAACAATACAAAGCAATCATATTAAACCACAAAATCAACACAAAAGACATGCGAATAGACAATTTATTGTTTTTGAAACATGGCCGCTGCTTCAATTTACTCATTGTTGTCTCGAACGGGGTAGTTTAAAGTTTATTCCAGGATATTTATGACTGGTTTGGTCTTGGATTGTGATTTGTTATTCAATTATCTGTTATATTATGTAAAATATGACATAAATATGACCAAATGAAAGAAATATTCATTAGTTACCTTCATCGCACATTACTAGCTACGTTGGAATTTACGACGCTAAACTAAGATTTTACCGATTCTAGATCTAGTTCTAGACCTAGAAGTAAAAGATAGGTGTCAGTATAACGAAATATACATTATTTTTATTGAACGTTCAACACTACGATGCTGTATCCAAGTGACTGACTAGGTCACTAGCACTAGTGACTTAACTGACTAGCTAGTAGCTAGTGACACTAGCACTAGACTAGATTCTAGATCACAGATCTAGATCTAGATGACTAGATTTATTTTAACAATTTGTGCTATTTAGTTGAATTTAGAATCTCGATCTATTCTAGAATAATTCTACGGTTACCATTTGTGTTACGTAGAAATTTTGTAGAATTCTAGACTAGATTTCTAAATTGAGTAAATTCGAATAAAAATAAAAAAAAAATGGACCTTTCAGAATTTATCGCATCAGGCAAGTGATTTTTTTTGTTTATATTTTATATTAAACTAGCGTACCCGCCCCCTGTGCGTTGCCGCGGGGATAGAAGAAAGTCTGACGAAATATATTATTAGAAGGATATCTCCAATGCATTACCAATCATATGTTCTTAGACGCGTGTCCTTCTTTTCTAAAACTGTTATTTAAATGTAAACAATGCCTGGGCTTGGATAATAATTATCGGAACACGGGTTTTCCTACACTACCGCATGAAAACCTTGAGTGTACATTAATTACTCACCGAAATAATGAGGTTGAACACACTTCGGTGACCGCCCATGTCTCAGGGAAGTAGAGGGGCACTCTCAGGAGCCCCCCACCCCCGATTACACTACCGCATAGGCGCAGCGTACGGCCCCTGGCTCCTTAAAACTAACAGGCGCCATCGTGCTCATAGGATAACCCAGCGTGCCAATAGCATCCTGTAAACAATGATGCAGATTTCGTCATTCGCTAAAGTGACACAAATGAACAGGATTTTTTTCTTTAACACGTAAAAAAATTATTTGACGTGTTTTAAACATCAGTGTGGCTGATGCAATATGCTAGCATTAGATGCTCAATCTCAATTTCTGACTGGATCGTCTAATAATAGATGCTTATTGCATCATTCGCAAGGTGACGAAACTCTACAGTAGGCTCCTCATATTCAATAAGTTATTTTTTCATCTTTCGCAAGGTAACAAAACTGTACAGTATTTCCTCGCGTTACAAAGTTATTTTTAGAAGCCTGTTGTTGTTGTACCGCTGAATATAGTAGTACCCCTTACTCGCTATGCAGGACGCTCGATTAACGGATGCCAAGTGCCAACATAGTCACTCTAAAACTCTGGGCGCCAACGTGTATTTACGAAAATTGTACCCTACATGGCGCCACCCATAAGAAGCTTTAGTTTTCTTTTTCGCAGAAATATTCTCGGGAGTATTCTCATCTACTCCTTAAAGTTTTATGGCACTCTGATGAACCGCATCCGAGTTTTATTTTTTATATACCATGTATAGAGAAAAAAAATCGCTCCCCCCGGGGGCTCCGCCCTTGCAATATTAAAAAATATTTTTTTTGCAGAACCCTACCATTGAGTGGTCTAATCATCTCCCCAAAGTTTCATGGTACACGAATGAACGGTGTGAAACCGAAATAGACTTTTATTTTTATAAACCGTATATAGAGAAAAAAAAATCGCGCCCTGCCGGGGCGCCACCCCTGCGAAATTTGAAAATGTTTTTAGTGCAGAAACCTTACCAGGAATATTCTCAACATCTTCCCAAAGTTTCATGGCAATCATGTGAACGGTGTCACGGCAATTCACTTTTATTATTTTTATATACGGTATATTGAGAAAAATTGCACCCTCCCGTGGCGCCGCCCTTGTGAAATTAAAAATGATTTTTTACAGAACCCTTCCTTAAAGTGTTCTAATGAACTCACCAAAGTTTAATAGCGATCAGATGTATGGTGTCAAAATAAAATATCGACTTTTTTTTTTATTTACCGTATATAGAGAAAAACAAATCGCGCCCTGCGATTTTTGAGAAATCGGAAATAGCGTAAATTACTTCTTCCGGGCGACAGAAATTACTCAAAATTTGCAATCTGTGTCAAACTAGTAATTTCTTCATTGAAATCTCAAAATTATTTTGCACACAAAGTTTGAGTATTTTAATGGATTCATCCCGGTTAGCTGAGATGGACCAGATCACATTATTGTTGACCTTGATGACAACATGTTAATGTCCATTTTGTCTTTCACACATATAGAGTGTAAATACAAACATTGAGTGGATTCCTCAAACAGTATTAGTAGGCTACTGTAATAAATTCTGTAAGATATTCATAACTAGTTAAATGGCCCGTTGAGGGAGAAATACAATATGCGCTAGATTTATAGTATTGTCTTCTTCTCTAAAATGAAACCAAAATCACTACCTCAACTTCAAATGTAGCAAATTAAATCGGAAGCGAAAAATGTAATTGAAAACTGATTTTTATCCAGAATCGGCATTTTAACTGATTTAACCTTGATCTGCACATTCATACTAAATAGAGTCCTAGTCATACACCTAAACCTTGCACCTAAGCTCAAATTTGACAAAAATCGCATTCAGAGTTTCTTTCAGCCAACTCCCCCCTAAGAACGCCTACTGCCCCCTATAACGAAATAGAATTTATATAGAAAATATACTTTCATCAGTGTTCGCCCCTCTACTCCGGTAAATTTAGTCCACCCCCTGAAAATTTCAGGGGGGGGGGGGGGGAAGTAATATCTGGAAAAACCACTGGTCGTATTTGTAGATCATACAGGCTAAAGGTAGACTCTACCTCTATTATCTAGAGACCCCTATCATGCAGATAGTGTTTCTTTCAGACTTTTCATTCGGAGGGTGGTGGGGGTGGCCACTGGTAAAAGTATATATTAAATATAAATTATAATTATAAATAAAATTTTGCTCAGGGGGTGGGGGGGGGGGGGGGGTTAGATATTCTTCCCAGGTGGGAGTGTGCTCTGCTGCCCTACCCAAAGAGATATCTGAAAGAAACTCTACAGGCAGACCACTTTTAAGATTAGACAAATAAATTTGGCGGTAATGTTAGTGTCTGTATTATCAAGTAGCTATGACCTTATTTATTATTGCTAATTTTTTCAGCATTGGTTTTTTAATTCTATGTTTACTTTAGAATCAATGACGTAATTTTATTGTGTGTGCTTTTCCGGCTTTAGAACTGTACATATTTCATTTCGTTTTCAAAATTTCCTATGTTCCATGTGAAGTTTTGTTATTTGTTTAACTGTGAAAGTTTTTACTTTCCTTGTGTTTTCTCTAGAGCATTCCTGACTGACAGAAAAACAGACAGACAGAAAGTAAAACTATTATTATAGATAAGTTATGATATATTTTTATCGGATGGGATCACTGTTGAAGTTTTTTTAAAGTATAAATCTAAAAACAAAATACTTAATCATAACTAATGAATAATGTGTTAAAATATTTACAGTAAGCAATTTAACTGCGAGCCCAAGTCCTACAGAATCACCACAGATTTCAAGTCGTAATGCTTCAGGCTTATTAAAACTAATCCAAAATGTTGAGGGTTCTTCCAGCAGCAGTGAGAGTATTGTGGGAGAGTTAAACATCCCTGATGATTATATTATAGTTGAAGCCAAGCCAAAGTCATCTTTGGATGTGACCTTTGAAAGGATATTTGGTGATATAACAAAATCTTCTGCTTTGAAACAAGTGTGTGTTGGTGGTGCAACAGGATGGTGGGTTGTAATTTTATTTTACATTAATCTTAAGATAAATGCTATGTAAACTCAATAATTAAACCTATTTCCTGATTGTTGTTTGGTGTTTTTTTTATAGCAAGCTGAGCATTTTTTTAAACAAATCAATATTCAAATCCGTTATATTTTTCAACTCATTAGTTTTGAAACTTTTTTGTTGTAATGTATTTATAAAAATGTTGGCGCTGTAGCTAAGAATGAACATAATTTTTCAATATTCTATATTCAAAACACAAATCCTTAATTTTTTTAAAAATAGGGTAACAGGTTATATGGCTGCTAAGGTTGGCAAGATTGCTGCAATAAGTATTGCTGGTTCCTTAGTGATTATCCAGGTTTGCTTTTAATGTCATTTTTTTAAATTTCCAAACATAAAAATATTTGTAAGAAATCAAGTTTGGCTTTCATATTTTTTAAGTCTGTTATGTCTGTTTGTTTTTTTTTAAATTTTTTATTGATCTGTGTTTGTGAGTAAAATATTGTCAAATTATTAAATAATTTCTGTTGTTGACTACAGGTTGCACAGTATAATGGCCTCCTAACAGTCAACTGGACTAAAGTGCAGCATGCCTTGACTAAAGCCAGAGCTATGGCTAGACAAAAGATGCTACAACATCAGACCGGTGTTACTCAAAAGGTAAGAGAACATTATTTCTGTGAAATTAAAAATTATTTTAAAAATTACTTACTTTGAAACCAATACCTTGTTGGTAATTTCATGAAATTGAGTAAGATATTCACGCTATATGGTTAGTCTTTTTAGAATTCATGCCTATTTATATATATATAAATGAAAGTTAGTGTTTTTTCTGTTTAATAAATGACTTTTGTGTTGTACAGGTCAAAATATTTTATGAAGAGAATTTCTTTCTGGCCCTGGGTTTCACCGCAGGCTTTCTCTTGGGAATTGTACTGTGATCATCTGGTATTATTCTTGAATAAAAAAATTTAAACTTAAGCAATGAAATTGGATTTACTTTATTCTGTGTAGATATGTATATTTTAATATTGAGTTAAATGGACAATTATTTTATTACAAATTTTTCTGTCAGCTATTGATAGAGTATAGAAGTATTAGAAGTATGCATAGTTTGTTTTTACCAGCATAGAGATCATGTAGTGCACTAATTTCTACCTTTGTTTATTTATTTATTTATGTATATATTAAATTTAAACTATATGTGTGATAGCTGAAAATATTACAACATAATTGTCGTTGTGAGTTTTTGCAATGTCTAAGTTCTGATAATATGGGTGAGATTAATGATAGATTCTTAATACTGTTCTAGTCTGTCTGGCAAATGAGCATAAGCTTGAACCAGTAAACTTGTGCACAGTATTTTTATAGTAATTATTTTTTTATTAATAGAACTGTTGGATAAAATAAAACAATATCTCAAACAATAGACGTTTTAACTATGAAGTTCTTTAAATGGAATGATTTATTTTAAACTGCTAGTACATCTTTATAATATATTACAGAAATTTAAGAAAATTATATTTCCAGCAGGATTGCATTTTCAATGTTTATTCTGGAAATTGTAATGTATTAGCCAAATCAACTTAGACATTAAGGAACAATATTAGAAAGTTCTTCTGTGTTACTCTACATTCTACATAATGATAAACAAGTAATGACACAGATGATGCAAGCAAAACTAAAAATTTCACATGTTTGTTTCCTTGTAAGAATTAAACACTGTAATATCGAAGAACACTTATTTAAAAAGTTAAATGCATTTTTTTCATGTTTTGTCTTTGCAGCTGTTAGTATAAAAATGGATATCATGAGAAGTAGGCTACATCTAGTTCATTATCCAATTTTTGTTTCCTTCATTAATAGTTTATTGCAAAGGTCTAAATTTATAAAAATGTTTAACAAAATTTTGTAACCTGCTTTTCAAAAACATGAGTATAGTCAATTAAATGTATTAACTTTATAATGCAGGGTAAAAAATTGATATGATAGATAATAGATCACCCAAAACCAAAGATTTTGAGATCAATAAAAAGACATGCAGGATGGTAAAGCTAATTGATTATATTATAGTAAAAATAATGAGGTTGTCAGTTAACCTCCTTAGTTCTGCTTCTTATATTTTTGATCCATATATACATATCTTACTCTTAATGCTGACAGACACTTTCAAGATTTTGGCACTGTGTATTCTAATATACAATAGAATTAAAGCTAGAAAAAAAGGCAAAACTAATAACATTGTCCTCTTCAGCACTGAAACCAACTTTTGACTACAACTTACCAGGACAAACACAAGTAAAATACATTTTTAGATCAGTTATGTCCTTTGAACTGGTAAAATACATTCTTAGACCTTAGCATACTAGGGGACTGTGTTCAACTCAAGTGCAACAACTGAATCAGGTAACTGTCACATAATGACTAAATGATGTCAAGTGTAGACTAGATAAGTGTGGACAAAAGGATAAGTGTGGACAAAAGGATAAGTGTGGACAAAAGGATAAGTGTGGACTAAAGGATAAGTGTGGACTAAAGGATAAGTGGACAAAAGGATTAGTGTAGACTAGAGGATAAGTGTGGACAAAAGGATAAGTGTAGACTAGAGGATAAGTGTGGACAAAAGGATAAGTGTGGACAAAAGGATAAGTGTGGACTAAAGAATAAGTGTGGACTAAAGAATAAGTGTGGACTTAAGGATAAGTGTGGACAAAAGGATAAGTGTGGACAAAAGGATAAGTGTGGACAAAAGGATAAGTGTGGACTAAAGGATAAGTGTGGACTTAAGGATAAGTGTGGACAAAAGGATAAGTGTGGACAAAAGGATAAGTGGACAAAAGGATAAGTGTGGACAAAAGGATTAGTGTGGACTAGAGGATAAGTGTGGACAAAAGGATAAGTGTGGACAAAAGGATAAGTGTGGACAAAAGGATAAGTGTGGACAAAAGGATAAGTGTGGACTAAAGGATAAGTGTGGACTAAAGGATAAGTGTGGACAAAAGGATAAGTGTGGACTAAAGGATAAGTGTGGACTAAAGGATAAGTGTGGACAAAAGGATAAGTGTGGACTAAAGGATAAGTGTGGACTAAAGGATAAGTGTGGACAAAAGGATAAGTGTGGACTAAAGGATAAGTGTGGACTTAAGGATAAGTGTGGACTAAAGGATAAGTGTGGACAAAAGGATAAGTGTGGACAAAAGGATAAGTGTGGACTAGAGGATAAGTGTGGACTAAAGGATAAGTGTGGACAAAAGGATAAGTGTGGACTAGAGGATAAGTGTGGACAAAAGGATAAGTGTGGACAAAAGGATAAGTGTGGACAAAAGGATAAGTGTGGACAAAGTGATAAGTGTGGACCAAAGGATAAGTGTGGACAAAAGGATAAGTGTGGACTAAAGGATAAGTGTGGACTAGAGGATTAGTGTGGACAAAAGGATAAGTGTGGACAAAGTGATAAGTGTGGACCAAAGGATAAGTGTGGACAAAAGGATAAGTGTGGACAAAAGGATTAGTGTGGACAAAAGGATAAGTGTGGACAAAAGGATTAGTGTGGACAAAAGGATAAGTGTGGACAAAAGGATAAGTGTGGATTAGAGGATGTCAGGTATGGATTGGTCCAAGGGGAACTGAAATAAAACTTTTTAAACCATATCATCCATCAAGATTTGTACAATGTATTCCAGATGAATGGTTACCTTATATCAGTAATGTCTACACTTTTTTTCTTATCTAAAAATTTCCTTGATCTTGTCAGAAATAGTTTTTGACAATAATTAGTAAAACTTGAATAAAATGTACACAAAGGTTTAAAAACATAGCTAACAAACTTTGGAGACCTCAAAATTCAGTTGAATAAAACAAGTTTGAAAGATTTATTTACCAAAAATAACTTATAAAAACTGAGTTATTTAATTTAAAGCACATGATTTTAATAAAGTTTTCAAAATAACAATCAATAACTATATTTTGATCTAATTGGCGAAATCTATCTTATTATAACTATGTATGTTTAATTATCAAAATGGCAATGTGACAGTGACATGGTGTAATTCACTAAGATTTCTGCAGTAGAAATATGTAAGAAAAAATTGTGGGTTTATATTTCTATGTTGATAGCACTATAAAAGAAGTTTAGTTTAAATATTAGGTTAATGCAAATTTATTGTACAGTAAATTTCAAGCACAAAAATAAAAGAAATAAACAGTAGCAATTTTCAAAGTAAGATTATTTGATAATCACTCGAAAAAGTTTAATTTAACACTTTTTACATAATTATATGTAGAAAAAAAAAACAGCTTACATTTATCAAATTGAGCATAAATGTAAAGAACAAAATTATCAAGATGGACATAAGAAAAAACAAATATATATATTAGCAGTATTTATCTTGTAAACAAAAAATGTATATACAAATAAACTAAAAAGCAGGAGGGATGTTTTAGAAATTAATCTCTTAACCTGTGGTTTTCATGGTCCAGGGAAAAAAATGAAGCTTTAAATCACATATTTTGATATTGAGTTACATGGAATAAAAATAAATCTGAACAGCCATATCACAAGGCAGGGGAGTGGGAGTGACACAAAAACAAAAAATTATCAAATTTAGTGTCAAAACTGTTTTATTCAGTTAAAATTATTGGTGGAGGTGGATGGGATGACACCAATTACCGCACCTGGTAACACCCTACCAAATGACGACATTGAATCTGAAGGCTAATATATTAATGACTAATTAATGATTGTGCAAAATTTTCTGGTTAACATTATCATTACTGCATATCAATGAGATATGAATTCCTCATCCTATACTAGTTATTAAAAACCAATGTTTTAGCTTTGCCAATTAGCAATAAATATTTTGCTCCTATGCCCACATCTGATAATCAAGGCTCAGCTTTAAATCAATCATTAAATTTCTCTGCTGCCATATTTATGTTTATTTCCTTTACTTCAAATTTACTTTTTTTTAAACTTATCTTTACTCTTCTTTCACTATCAATTATTAAACTTACTAAAACAGATTAATATGAAGTGCATTCATATTTACTTGTTTGTACATTTTAAAAACCTTCATTATGAATTATCAAATACAAAGTAGGAAATTATACTACAACTTTAAAGAATATCACATTAAACAACAAATTTTAAAAAGTTTATGAGTATCATTCAAATTTTAAAAACATTGTTAAATAAAGAGAAATAGCATTTAAATTTAATAAAACTAAGTAATCATTGTATTATAATATTCATTCAAACTACTTTTAAATTTTAAAGTTGACTCTATATTTATACATTGTTGAATAATTAATACATGTAGCAATGTATAATACATTACATATTATGAGTTCAATTTTTGAAAAAATAAAGCTACATTTACAGTGCATGTATAGTAAGGATTGTTACATTTTCAAAGTATAAAAATTATTTTAAAAAAAACAAAAAAAAACAAAACAACAATAAACATTAAAGAGTAAAACAAAAGTTAAATAAGCTATTTAAAGAAATATCAACCACTGATATTGAAAAATAAATTGGAATGTTTTCTTTAAAAAGGTTGGTCTACACAAACAACAGATGATTTCTTTACATGATTACTAAATAATAAAATTATTTAAATAAGAGGAAAACAATAAAGGAAATATTACTTTTTTGCTTACACTGTTGATTACTAAGGCTGTATTATTGTTTACAATAACTATAGATAATAGAATTACATGTTTTTGTATTTATTTTATTGTAAAAAAAAATAATTAAAGTTCCCTTTTCAAACCTGACAGTCTATAGAAAAGTGAAGTAGAGTTCACTTGTTTCTGTGACCTCGGCATATGAAGAGATAGTGCCCAGCCGCCTTTACTTTCCCTAACGTGAGTTAGGTACCCATCAGAGCTGGGTGGACTCAGGGACACTCTACTGACTTGAACCCAGATTTGAACTCGAGACTTACAGGTTAGCAGTCCAGCTCTCTACCGCTAGACTACTCCGTCCCCTATTTATTTTATTGAGATCAACTGAATTGTCTATATTAAGCTTTTTATTTTCCAGCAACTGGAATTCAGAAAGTTTTTTTTAATATACTGTACTATCTATTATATCACAAAAATCATCACAATTATTTATTAGGATCAAAACAGGGAATAGATCAACACATTATCTGAAGACAGCAGTACATAAAAATAGTATTTAGTGAAAATGAAAAATGACTAGTACTTTCTCCTCTTCAGTGAGTAGCAAGCAAGCATAATACAATCAGCTGGTATCCTAGCAATGTTGTAAATCCAGACTGGAGAGGCAAAACACCTGAACAAAATAAATAGAATATGATATTGTTTAAAAATGCAGATACAAGTCAGTTATTTTTATACTAATTGTACATCTGTCATGCTGTGTAATAATATCTAGTACTTACTATTTCTTAATTTATAAAATATAGGGCCAACAACAGGGTGTACAGGGCACTTGACTTCATCACTGCCATCATGGCACTGAACTATGTGGTCACACTTTTGGGACATCAAAATGCACATCTTTTTACTTTCACATGTAAAATTATATCTTGCATTACACTGCGACATTGCGAAGTTTCTTGGTAGTGCTGTTGATGTGAAGAATTATGCAACTTAAAAGTATGAAAGTTATTTTTAAAATGTATGATACAAAATGTATAGCTTTATGGAAAGACTAATAATACCTTCATAGCTTGACGAAATAAAAACATGTATTTTGGACTATGGTGATCTATACCCCCCTCTTATATACTATTACATTTGACCACCTCCTTTTAAAGTGAAAGCACAAATTTTAATATTGTTTTGCACTTTATTTTGGCACATCTGTTCTCTAATTTAAGCACAGATTTTCTTCTTTATTGCTTTACATTTTAAAATTCAAATTTGAGTTATTAATAAAACATGGACTTAATTTTGGTGAAAATATATCAAGATTTAAAACAATAATTTAATAATTTTCTGGGTGGTTTCTGAATTGTGTATTCTTCAAATAAGATGCTTCATTCTAAGAATAAGTAAATAGCAATCCAGAATTTTGTACACATGTCATAATTTGCATAATACTTGAAGGATAGAGATGAAACTTAGCATACAGTGGAATAATTTTCTTGACAAAAATCCTAAGGACATGTTAGAAGGGGAAGTTTAGCCTCCACTTATAGACATACATTATGGATATTATTAGAACAAAGTTTGTTTTATTTCATATTAGCTTGCAAGTCCAAGAGCGTTGCTGAAATATTTTAAAAGTCTTTCATCAATGCGTTACCAATCTTATATTCTTAGACGTGTTATCTTGTTTTCTAAAACTAAATTATTTAAATGTAAACATTGCCTGCGCTTGGATCATATTTATCAGGGCATGGGTTTACTACATAAAAGCCTTGAGTGTAATTTAATCACTCTTTTCAGAGAGGTAGAACACACTTCTTTGACCGCCCAGACATCAGGGATGTACAGGGGCGCTTAATTACACTACCACAAGGGCGCTGCATATGGTCCCTGGATGGGTTTGATCATCCGATGTTGTGTGTTGCATTGTCAATATTGTAGGGTGCTCCTTAAAACTAACATAGGCGCTATAATGCTCACAGGATAGCGCAGGCACCAAATCACACCTTGACGGTATGCCGGCGAATGTGCCAGCTTCAGTTTAGTGAACAACGATAACGCACTGTTTAAAACAACTGTAGGTGCTATAGTGCTCACAGGATAGCACGGGGTGCTAAATTGCACCCTGTTGGGGCATCGGCAGACGGCATGATTCAATTTAGTGAGCGACTATAACGCCCCATCTTATCTATTGTCCATCGCACTGTTAAGAACGAACGTAGCCGCCACTGTCCTTATGGGAAAGCTCAGAGTGCCAAATCGCACCCTGCAGGGGCATCGGAGCATGCACCTAATAGTCAAAGATTAGTGTTGACCACCATGTCTTTAGTGTATAGCTTTTTAAAAATTGAACCTAGGTGCCATGGTTCTAACAGGGGAGCCGTAGCGCTTCTGTTCACGCAGTAGCTGCACATGTTGAAGTTTAATGCTGAATATAGTAGTACCCCTTACT